>NC_136057.1:46888643-47178643 GCF_964261635.1 Lissotriton helveticus | reverse complement strand
CCGAGAGAGCAAGGTCCGAGGTATCCGGATGCCCACCTGTTCCGAAGCGCATGCGTAGCAGCCAGACGCCGTAGCAGTCCAGTCCAGTCCAGTGTCGAGTTTCCGAGGCCTTCAGTTTTGCTTCCCGGTGAGTACCGTTGTTGGGAACGCATCTAGACGGGTTCATTAATTTGTGCCCGGTCCAGACGGGTCTGGGTACGCAGACCCGGTCCAGACGTGTTCACTTAGGTGGATACGGTATGACGTGTCTCTTTATGGGACCGGTATGTCTGTACTGTTTTAGCAGTGCATCCAGTAATTCAGTATTCTAGTATTGTTTCTCGAGATTTTCAGAATTATGTTTTTCTATGTACCAGGTAGTATCTGTCCGAAATGTTTTTATTGTGTTTAATGTCGTGGTATGAATGATTGTTTGCAATTCATTACTGTGTTCATTGTGTTCACGTTCAAGTAAGTTCAAATATGCCGCTGTTTTCGAAATTACGTTAGATAGGAACCAGGAAAGGGATACTCGAAGAAGCAGTTCCCGTCCCGCCTAGGGACACTCCCGGACATTTTATGTACCATAAACATGGCTTAGATGCCATACTGTACTTAGACTTATGGGTTGACTACACCAAAGATCTGGAAGAGAAATATAGATGGCCTGTCTCAGGGACATGGGATGCTGATTGCATCATGAGAGTAGAGGAAGCATTGTGGAAAAAGAAAGCCAGACAATCCCAGAAAGATGCCATAGAATTGTGGCGTAAAGAAGCACATAGAAGAACAGAGAAAGAAATTAAGAAAGCAGAGAAAAGTAGAGAATCATCAGAAAAAGCCCAAGAAAAAGAACTACTAGAAGAAGGTGAACGAGTTAGAGCAGAACAATTAGACTGACAAAGAAATGCCCTTATGAAAGGCATGTACCCCCTTCTCGCCGAGGGCCTACCTAAGGCTACCCTGGAAGTACCCCATAATTTACCGCCACCACTGGTTCCAACTAAACTCCGTCATAAACAGACCGCAGCGGAAATTTTCCTTTCTTCTTACTTAGATGACACTGTCCCAGAGTATGCAAATACAAATCCTCCTCCAAATATTCATCCTCACAACCCTGTTAATGACACGATTCCCCCCACTGTTTCTCCTGCCACTGGTCCTGGCAATCCTTTTAATCCACCTATAACCCAGGACCAACCTACACCTACTTTACCAGCTACACTACCACCAGCGACAGCACAGCCAGTAATAGTTGACGATCACACTTCAGGAGGAGCAGTAGGAGGAACCCCTCTCACCCCGCCTCATGTAAAACGAATATCACTAAGAGAACTAGCATTACAGCGCACACCAAAAGTAGCTACATTCGCAGCCCTTAAACAGTACCTTACTGATTGCATATATCATCCAGCACCAGGCAAAGACCAGATGCTTGTATATTCAATACGTGTACGACGTGTTACAAACTATTTGACTATTTTACCAGATATGAGGGGACATTTAGACAAGATATATCACTTCACTAGAACGGGGGAGGGACCAGAAAGTATTCACGAGGCCATGGCACACAGGAAAGTGGAGATCCAAAATATGATCTTACAGTTTTTGATAAATTGTTTGATAAGGGAACAAGATCAGCCAGGTAAAAGCAAAGAAGAGATGAAAGTCCTGACAAAATGGAGTGACAACATAGCTGATGGTAAACATAGTAAACAGGGTTGTATAGAATCCATGTATAGAAAGATTCGTAAAGAAATTCTAGACATACACGAAAGGGAACGAGCAGAGAGAGAAGCCGAGAAGGCGGAGGATGAAGTCTCAGAAGACGATGATATAGAAACTGAGAACCCAAATAGAATAGCGTACGTAGGTAGGGCGAGACCCTTTGACAAACCCATACGCCCAGAATGTAAGAAAAGTTTTCTTTCTCCCATACCAGAACAATGTTCTCTTGAACATCTATTCCAAGCCACTGATAAAGTACTGAAACAACGAATAGGTTACAGTGAACTTAGTACCATGCATGAACAGGAACTAGCCCGGTCAGCAGTACAATGGGCTGGCAATACTAGCGTATATAAAGATGACATAGTAGCGCAAACATTTTTTAATCTTTCCCCAGACGAACAGCGACTAGCTGGTATGTACATGATCCAACACCTCATTACATCGTATGAAAGTCAGCATTCTGATCCAGGTCCCCTATATAATATATTGGAAGAGTTACTCCTAGGTAGATGGAGAGGCCTAGGTACCGATTTAATTAATGTCATTCTAGAACAGCGACACAAATACAGGACTTTCCTGACTCCACATTTCGTTCCTGTTCCACCCCCAGTAAGGAAAACATTTTACATAGACAGACAGAATCCTTTACGAGAGGTTCATCCCGTTAGAGATACTGGAGGTACCCTTCATCGAGTATTCGTATACACACCTTTGACGAAAATGGAATTATTGGAAATGAAAAAATTTGTGCCGTGTCATGATAAAGATCCAGCAGGGTTCCACCGTGAATTAAAAGACATGCTCCGCATGGGAGAGTATACATATGCTGATATACTTAAAATGTTAAAAGTTCTGTTGCCTGCAGGTATTTACGAAAAACTCAAA
Source organism: Lissotriton helveticus (assembly GCF_964261635.1). NCBI lineage: Eukaryota > Metazoa > Chordata > Amphibia > Caudata > Salamandridae > Lissotriton > Lissotriton helveticus. The sequence goes on along the minus strand of NC_136057.1, from coordinate 47,176,048 downwards.
GAAAAAGAATGGGAAGTGGGAGAGAAAAAGATTAATTGGACAGAATTAGAAGACGAGGAAAATAGACGGACCCCTGGTACTGGCCTCGGGCCCAAAGCTAAAGAATTACCAGAATTATTAGTACAGGTCTTGCCGCGGTTATTGACAACTAAAAAGGAAGACTGGGATGCTATTTCTGCCTGCAAACAGAAACAAGATGAAGACACTAGCGATTTTTATTCCAGATTCGAAAAATGTTTCATTATTAATAGCGGCCTGAAGACAAGTAGTGAATCATACCCACATCTTTTTGTGACCAAATTAGTAGAGAATTCCTTAACACAAGTTAAAAATAGAGTGCTAAAGGTTGAGAGTACCTGGCAAGCTAATACCCCTTCCCAAATGTTACAAATGTTACAGTACCACCAGAACCGAATCAGAGAAGAACACGAACACGAACAGAGACGCATGAAAGACACGAAAATGAAAGTACTAGTTGCTCAGTCTGTCCCAGCTGATGGTCAGAAGAGGGGTACGACACCGGCCGGCCATTCTGCAGCTCCTGTAAAAGGGACGTGCAATTACTGTAAACAGCCAGGTCACTATATAAATGAATGTGCTGTCCTGAAACACAATATAGCTACAGGCAAGACGAAAGAAAGACCGCGTCCTCCAAGACAGGAACATGTTCCGCAGAACGCGCAACCTCCTCAGAACACGCAACAGACAGTAGCCGTACCCCAGCCTATAGCTGCCACACAAGTTACACAGCAAATGTACCAGTATGCACAGTCAGATTACCCCGATTATCAACAGTATTCATGAAACAGCCTAGAGAGGGAGGTTGGCTTGCCCCTTATCGAGGTTCCTGTAGATCAAGAGGGTCCCTATGTACATAGTCAGGTATTAGGGAAAGACAGAAAATTTTTGATTGACACAGGGGCGAGCAGAACTACCATCAGTCATGACGAGGTTCCAGGGGCACCCCTCTCAGGCTCACGTAATGTTTCCCTGGGATTTTCAGGAAAGCCTATTGTTAACGAAGTGTCAAAAACAGTTTCCCTAGAAGTTGGTCCATTGTCCCGTACTACAGACTTGTTACTTACGAAATCATGTCCAGAAAACTTGCTTGGTATAAAAACATTGAAAGAACTAGGAGCAGTGATTTGTTGTTCTCCAGAAGGAGTGAGATTGTTTTTACGTGATTTTAAAGGACATTATGTGTTAAGAGATTTTGATCCAAGATTGCAGAATGTACCACAGCATTTATGGGCGCAAGGTCCAACTGATGTAGGTTGCATGCACATTACACCATACCGTGTCACTCTTAAGCAAGGAGTTGTACTGCCCCGAATTCGACAATACAAGTTACCGCCTGAGGCTGTAGTGGCCTTACTGAAAATTATTGACGAGCTCATTGCTCAAGGAGTGGTTGTAGAAACTGACTCCAATGTGTGTAATTCTCCTATCATCCCGATTCTTAAACGAACTGACCCAAATGCACCACCGGTCTACAGACTGGTGATCGACCTTCGAGAATTAAACAAATGCATAATACCCCAATACCCAGTGGTCCCAGACATTTCTTCCTTATTGACTGCCATTGATTCCGAAGCTGCGTTCTTCACTGTAATTGATCTCAAGAACGCCTTCTTTAGTGTCCCCATTCATCCGGAAAGCCAGTATCTCTTCGGATTCTGTTTAAATGGCCGAAGCTTCAAATTTGCAAGAGCTCCTCAGGGGTTCACAGAAAGCCCTAGTATTTACAGCCAAGCACTGAAACGACAACTAGACAGTATTCACATGCCTACTGACACTGCCCTGCTCCAGTACGTTGATGATCTCTTGATCACAGCACAAACAGAACGTGATTGTGAACGTGCATCACTGACAGTCTTGTATTTTCTGGCCGAAAAGGGGCATAAAGTGTCCCCTTCGAAGCTATAATTCTGTGCCCAGCTAGTGGTTTACCTTGGACACTTGCTGTCCAAGAGGGGTAGACAGTTGACACCTGATCGTATCCAGTTGATTGCACATCTTCCACAACCCAAGACACAAAAGGAAGTACGGGCCTTCATTGGCCTCACTTCTTACTGTAGACAATGGATTCCCCAGTACGCATATCTAGCAAAGCCACTCATACAGTTGACAACACAGGAGGCAGCGTCTTCGACTGTCCTCCCTTGGACTCAGGAACATACACTTGCTTTTGATGAATTGAAGAAAGCCCTATGTCAAGCACCTGTTTTAGTGTCGTGTTCAGCCAGACTGACTAACCTGGATATCCGGTACAGCAGGAGCGAGGTCGAAGCTAACTTCCTTCCTCCCTAGACACGGTACCACAGGCGAGTGTAAGACCAACACTCGCATATAGGACCCTACCCAGGGAAGGGGAAAAGTGGATAAATAAAATATAAAGATGTGGCAGCCAGAAACCATCTACAGGACTTGACAGCAGGAGAAAACGCCAAACGTAGAGGTTGTAAATAGGTACCTGCACAGGGATACAAGAGCAAGACAGTTACCTTTTACCCTACCACACTCTGCCTTTCTTTGTATTATATAGGAGGACTGGCACTTACTCAATAAGGCTTCCACCCTTGCATTAGGAAAAAGAAGGGGAAATATGAAAAAGAAAAGAAAAGAAAAGAAGAAAGGATCTGCCCACGACCCTTAAATCCAGAAAGAAGCAAAAAGGCTTCCAAGTTACTCTTCAGCGATGCCACAGGCTGATTTCCCAAACCATGAGATCAAGGATCCTATAGAATGTTCCCAATTGTCAGACTCAAAATACCAAAGGTTGCAGAGTTCTGAATCCGAGCCACTCAACAGCTCTTAGAAGGCCAAAAAATGTTCAGCAAGGTACCATTGCCAAAAAACAACTAAAGTCAAGAATAGTCTTGTAAATGAAAACAGAAGAGTTTCAAAACCACCCTTCTTTACTAGCAAACCGCTAGAATACACACTGATGATTGACGGTAACTGGAGACAAGCTAGGGTTGAAGCAGCGAACTCCAGAGTCTATAATCCTGATTCAGGGCACAACTATTTACCCCAGCTCACCCCAAGGCTCCTCAGCTGTTCTCCGAGTCTGCACGGCTTCCCAGCGCTACTTTGAACTCGGCGAGGCTCTCTGTGTCAGCGCGGCTCCCCGGCGCTGCTTCTCTCACCAACACTTGGCGAGGCTCTCTGTGTCAGCGCGGCTCTCCGCTGATCCCAGCGTCCACGCCCCAAAATGAACGGGCGAGATTGAAAATCTCCCGTCTCCGTCCTCAAAAACACGTAACTCAGTACTAGAACGTAGATCCGAAGGCTTGGTCCAAAAGTACAAACTACACAGGTGACAAGCACCGCGGCAAGCGCTGAGAAGGCATAAATAGAAAACGGACATAGACAGGTAGAGACAGAGAAAAAGGACTACAGCAAGCATTCTGGGATTTGTAGTCCCACTATCGGGTTTGAATCGTGACAGAACCCCCTCTCAAAGACCGACGCCTCGGCGGTCCACCAGGCTTCGTAGGGAATCTAGCGTGGAAACGCCTCAACAACCCAGGACAGTGCAAGTTACCAAGAGGTTCCCATAAACGCTCCTCAGGGCCATACCCTTTCCAATCAATCAGATATTGTAAGGCTCCCCTCACCCTCCTGGAATCCAGTACAGCCTTGACTTCATACTCAACGTCCCCTTCCACTGTCACAGGCGGAGGTTTGGCTACAGCTCTTGTCCCTTGAATGTATGGTTTCAGCAAGGACACATGGAAAACGGGATGAATGTGCCAAGAAGAAGGAAGCTTTAATTTCATGGCTACTGGATTGATCACAGCAACAATGGGATACGGACCCACAAATTTAGGTTACAAACGCGTGTTGCCCTTCAACCTCAAGTATTTGGTACTCAACCATACCTTGTCTCCCACTACATAGCATGGTTCTGGGGTTCTCTTTCTGTCTGCCTGCGTTTTGTCACGGTTTCTGGCTGCCTCCAATTGCTCTTTGGCAGACTGCAACAGATTGAAGGTGGGCATGATGGTGTTGTATGGAGGGATGAGAGGAGGGGCATAACTGATCAAATGGCAAGGAATTGGGGTGATACCCAGTGAGACAAAAGAAAGGAGAGCATCCTAATGAAGAGTGAGTCGTGTTATTATAGGCAAACTCAGCCATCCACAACAACGTCCTCCACTCTTCCTCCTGTTGCAGTGTAAAGCATCTTAAATACTGCTCTAGCGTCTGATTCAGTCTTTCTGTTTTACCATCCGTCTGAGGATGGTAACTTGTTGATAGCCTAGCATCTATTTTCATCACTTCACACAAGGCCTTCCAGAACTTTGAAGTGAACTGAGTGCCTCTATCTGTTATTAGAACAGAAGGAAGTCCATGCAACCGTACTACATTCTGTAGAAAGACTATAGCTAATTCGCCTGAGGTGGGTAATTTAGGTAATGCAATAAAATGACCCATTTTGGTGAGATGGTCTACCACCACTAAAATGGTGTTGTTGCCGAAACTGATAGGCATTTTCACTATGAAGTCCATTGAAACTGTATGCCATGGATAGGGAGGAATAGGTATAGGACGCAACAATCCAGTACTTCTTTGATGCTGTGCTTTAGCCTGGATACATATGGGACACTTGGTAACGTATTCTTCAATATCTTTCCGCATGGTTTCCCACCAAAAGTACCTGGAGGTAGTCTGGAAGGTCTTGAGCATACCTGGATGTCCACTCAAAGATGAGTCATGGGTCCATTGAAGGACTAAACTTTGTACTTCATGGTCTGGTAGGAACAACTGATTGTTTCTGAAGAGGAGTTTATCTTTCTTCTGCAGTTGCAGTGGCTCCTTGGCTAACCAGGCTTGTGCATCTAAAAGGTTGCTTTTTTCTTCGACTAGTTTCAGAAAATCCGCAGGACCGACAATCGCTGCTACTGATTGATTGAAGGATGCTCTGTGTAAAAGAAAGGGGGGATCCTCCATCTCTGAAGACTGGTTCTTTAGCACTGATTCAGGTCTTGATAAAGCATCCGCCTTGCCATTTTGTGGGCCAGGACGATACTTGATTATAAAGTCAAAATCAGAGAAAAACAGCGACCATCGCAATTGGCGAGGTGTTAAAGCTTTTGCACTCTTTAAGAAGAGGAGGTTTCTATGATCAGTAAAGATTTCCACGGTGTGTCTTGCCCCCAACAAATGATGTCTCCATTCTTCGCAAGCTCGCTTGATAGCCAATAACTCCTTATCAGTTATGCTGTAATTAACCTCACTAGAAGACAGTTTTCTGGAGAAATAGGCTACTGGGTGCAGCTGGCCTGTATCCGGATTCCGCTGTGATAATACACCTCCAATAGCAAAATGCGATGCCTCTGTTTCCAACACAAATGGCTGACTGGCATCGGGATGGCGTAAGATGGGTGCCGAAATGAAACATGTTTTCAGGGTTTGAAAAGCTTGTTCTGCAGCGTCAGTCCACTTAAACGTAGCTCCTTTCCTCAAGAGAATAGTTAATGGCTGTATAATCCTGGAAAATCCTTGTATGAATCGACGATAAAAGTTAGCAAAACCAATGAAGCTTTGCAACGCTTTTACACTAGCTGGTGATTCCCATTGTGTGATGGCTTGAATCTTCTTGTGATCCATTTGTAATCCCTTAGGGCCGATGATGTATCCAAGGAATTCTACTTCAGTGGTATGGAACAAACATTTCTCCAATTTGGCATATAATTCGTGCCGTTGTAGTCGTTCCAATACTTCCATTACATGCTTAACATGATCCTCCTGCGTGGCAGAGTAAATGAGGATGTCGTCGATATAAACTATGCATGATACATCCAATAAACCCCTTAGCACCTCATCCATAAAAAATTGAAACGCCGCCGGGGCATTGCACAAGCCAAAGGGCATCACCTGATATTCGTAGAGCCCATATTTAGTGCGGAAAGCAGTCTTCCATTCATCACCGCGACGAACCCGCACCAAATGGTATGCCCCCCGCAGATCAAGTTTGGTGAAGATCGTCGCATCCTTCAGCTGATCCAATAACACTGGTATCAATGGAAGGGGGTACCTGTTCTTCCTAGTTCCCCTATTGATGGCTCTGTAGTCGATACAGGTTCGCAAACCCCCTTCTTTTTTCGGGATAAAGAACAGAGGAGATGATGCTGGAGACGTGGAGGGACGTATGAAACCTGAGGCTAAGAGCTTCTGTAGATACTCCTGAAGGTAAACATTTTCTGCCTCTGTGAGAGCGTATATTCTGCTACATGGAATATTTGCCCCAGGTTCTAACTCAATCACACAATAGTAATCCCGATGAGGGGGTAGTTTGCTGGCTTCTTTCTCATCGAAGACGTCCCGATACTGGCTATACACCTCAGGAAGTGAAGAGATGGCATTCACTTCGAGATGTATTCCTACTCCTGCTAGAGTGCTTGCTGGGGTTTCCACATGTATTGTCTCATGGATACAAGGGAGGGAACAATGGTCCGTGCAGTACGCGGAATTCAAGGTGATAGTACGAGCAGCCCATTTAACAACAGGATCATGCAAAGTTAACCAGGGCATTCCCAATATTAGCTTGAACTGCGGGGCATCTATCAAATCAAAGGCAATATATTCATGATGATTTTGTCCCACTCGCATCACCAACTGACTTGTATGGTAACACACCGGCCCAGAAGTTAGGTCAGACCCATCCACTGCCTTCACCGCTTCAGGGGTCTCTTTTTGGATACAAGGAATTCCAAGTCTTTTGGCATATTGCAGATCAATGAAGTTTCCTGTTGCTCCACTATCCAACATTGCATGTACCATCACAGGTTGACCACCGGGCCATTGTATTGTACCGCAGACATTCATGTGGGGTACAGCTGGCTGCATTGTATTGGCTACGGCATGGTAGACCTCTTGTTCGGTGTCTGGGCTCAAGCAAGGGGTCTGGGACTCACTTGAGCATTCTTGTTTCCCGCCGTGTTGAGGGGATGATCCACCACAGAAAGAGAACGGGTACCTTTGGTCTTTGCTCTACATTCTCTAATGAAGTGTCCAGATTTCCCACAATACATGCAGAGTTTTTGGTTGCGTCTGCGGGTGCGCTCTTCCGGGGATAAGGGTCCTCTTACACCTCCGATTTGCATTGGTTCCGGGGTATCGGAGGTTGTAGCGCCTTCTGCAGCAGCTTTAGGTTTTACCGTTGGAAATCGGAACTCATACCGATGTTTGTCGCCTCTGCGTTCTTGTAGTCGGTGATCCAGCTGAACTGTGAGGTCAATCAATTCTTCACAGGTGGTAGGCAAAGTAACTACCTGTGCCAATACATCCTTTAGTTCACCTCGCAATCCTTGATAGAACAAGGAGATTCTCTTCGAGGTTGGCCAATCAGTTTCAACAACAAGACGGTTAAAATTGGTAATGTAAGACAACAAGTCTTGGGATCCTTGTTTCAAAGTAATCAATTCCCTGTCTAAAGACAGCATATGTGCTTTACGGTCAAACAATTTACGCATCTCATCACAAAATCCCTCAAAGTCATCCAATACAGGATCAATCCTTTCTATGAGCGGGAACGACCAACTAGCTGCGTTACCCCCCAAATACGACAACATAAAGGCTGTTTTGGAGTGGTCATCAGGGAATACAGTTGGCTTACATAAAAAATGTAACCTACACTGACCCAGGAAGGTACCAAATTTCTTAGGGTCCCCCAAAAACCTTTCTGGAGGCGCCAGAGGCAATTGAATTGGTTGCACTACTTGAATGGTAGAAGGGCCTTGCCCTCCTCCCTGTACAGTGGGGTTCTGAGTGTGCGTCGGAGGTTGGAAGGTAGCTTCTCTAATGTAATGGGCTCCTCTTGAACCAGCAGGACTGGTACGTGCCATTTCCGCTACTTCCTGACGTAGAGTACCCATCTCCTTTCTCATTTCATGATTTTCCCCTCTAACGGCATCTACCTCCACCCGTAAAGCGTTAAGGGCTTCTAACATAGATGCTAAAATATTCTCAGTCTCCATCGCTCAGGCTGTAGTAGAACGTGGGCTTGTCACTCTGTCGTGTTCAGCCAGACTGACTAACCTGGATATCCGGTACAGCAGGAGCGAGGTCGAAGCTAACTTCCTTCCTCCCTAGACACGGTATCACAGGCGAGTGTAAGACCAACACTCGCATATAGGACCCTACCCAGGGAAGGGGAAAAGTGGATAAATAAAATATAAAGATGTGGCAGCCAGAAACCATCTACAGGACTTGACAGCAGGAGAAAACGCCAAACGTAGAGGTTGTAAATAGGTACCTGCACAGGGATACAAGAGCAAGACAGTTACCTTTTACCCTACCACACTCTGCCTTTCTTTGTATTATATAGGAGGACTGGCACTTACTCAATAAGGCTTCCACCCTTGCATTAGGGAAAAGAAGGCAAAATATGAAAAAGAAAAGAAAAGAAAAGAAGAAAGGATCTGCCCACGACCCTTATATCCAGAAAGAAGCAAAAAGGCTTCCAAGTTACTCTTCAGCGATGCCACAGGCTGATTTCCCAAACCATGAGATCAAGGATCCTATAGAATGTTCCCAATTGTCAGACTCAAAATACCAAAGGTTGCAGAGTTCTGAATCCGAGCCACTCAACAGCTCTTAGAAGGCCAAAAAATGTTCAGCAAGGTACCATTGCCAAAAAACAACTAAAGTCAAGAATAGTCTTGTAAAAGAAAACATAAGAGTTTCAAAACCACCCTTCTTTACAAGCAAACCGCTAGAATACACACTGATGATTGACGGTAACTGAAGACAAGCTAGGGTTGAAGCAGCGAACTCCAGAGTCTATAATCCTGATTCAGGGCACAACTATTTACCCCAGCTCACCCCAAGGCTCCTCAGCTGTTCTCCGAGTCTGCACGGCTTCCCAGCGCTACTTTGAACTCGGCGAGGCTCTCTGTGTCAGCGCGGCTCCCCGGCGCTGCTTCTCTCACCAACACTCGGCGAGGCTCTCTGTGTCAGCGTGGCTCTCCGCTGATCCCAGCGTCCACGCCCCAAAATGAACGGGCGAGATTGAAAATCTCCCGTCTCCGTCCTCAAAAACACGTAACTCAGTACTAGAACGTAGATCCGAAGGCTTGGTCCAAAAGTACAAACTACACAGGTGACAAGCACCGCGGCAAGCGCTGAGAAGGCATAAATAGAAAACGGACATAGACAGCTAGAGACAGAGAAAAAGGACTACAGCAAGCATTCTGGGATTTGTAGTCCCACTATCGGGTTTGAATCGTGACATTTAGCGACACCATGTTACAGCAAACCTTTTACACTTTTTGTCACTGAACGAGATGGCACAGCATTATCTGTCCTCACACAAGATCAAGCAGGAAAACACAAGCCTTGTGCTTATTTTTCTAGTACATTGGATCCAGTAGCCCAGGCTCTGCCTGCGTGCCTAAAATCAGTTGCAATTATTCTAGAAAGGATCAATGGATCATCCTTGGGGTGAATTAATCGAAACTGATCAATTTATATTATCAACATATAACATATAAACAAAGACACAAGGTGTATACGAAAAGGTTTTTATCAAATAATTCATTAAATCAACTTCATATACAGATAAATAAACAAATAAGATTTTAGGACTGTGGGTACACATATAAATAAATTGCTAAGTGACTCAACAGAACCTAAAAAACACCTATCCCAAAACACATTGAGTAAAACAAAGAGGGGGATGAGATGTATTGTCGACGTTTCGGTTTCTTAATAATGATTTGATGAAACCATCCTCAGGACCATTATCAGTGCTGATCTGTATAGAAATATTGTAATCTGAAATTCAAAAGATATTTACAGTTACAATAGTGTATTAACTCTATATGTAACACCTTGGTGACAAAACAATAAGACTAAACTGTGATGACAAGAGACAACATCATAATATATACAACATAAATCTAGACATATTCCTACAAACAATAAGGAAGTGTAGTTGGTTTGTTTAGAGACAAAAAAGCATTTCATCAGTTGCTGCCACTTTGTCCGAACTGAAACATCATTTATCATCTTTTCGCACCATTAAATCAGAAGGTAAACCAAATAAAACCATTGAGATCGAAAGCCTCTAATACATCAAGGTCAATTCCTGCATGTCAGACAGTTAGAGTAAATCACATGTACTTGTTAAAACCACATCAGTAGTATCAATTATATGGTTGTATAAACTAAAGACACTGGTGTAATTACTTCATGATTACATTCTGGACATTATTATTTTTCATTTAGTTGAAGGAGTTGTGTATCGGATGTTATATGACACCATTTTTAAACAGTGTAAACATACACATATTAATCTAAATAGTTTAAATACCTGCTCGCAAATCGCAATCACAGTTTCACGCAGAGAAAACGTTGGTGGATCACAGTATCCTAATGCCTTAACTGAAAGTTAAAATTCATTGTTTAGGGACTGGAACAAATTCACTCAAAACAGACCTATTTATTTATCGGTAGACATACCTAGTGGATGTGGAAAGCACTCATCAAGGCTGGATATGAAGTCAAATCTTCACTCCCATTCATGTATATTATAACGCAGAAATCGCCTACAAAGAATAATAATGAACATTTTCTAAATTTGTGTCAACCTATGGAAAAGAACCGACTTGTACTAGGGAATAGGTCTTACCCGGTGTCACTCATGCGGAGTCTTATCTGCTTTTTAGACACAGTCTGAAGTAATTGTGACCAGTATGAATTTTAAACAGGTCAGTAAACAGTCATTTGTCCTGCAGCGCCTGTCAGATAATACAAAAAAATGTGCATGTTAGATGCACAAATGTCTCGACGTTATCAAACTTGTAGCAGTTATAATAGGCATTAGACAATTAGCGAGGCGTGTGTCTATATGTATTAGCGCTACCGAACTTGTAGCGGTTATAGTGGCCTTTATGGCATTAGGCAAGTAACAAGGCGTATATCTGTATATCCTGCCATGGCTTAAATTACTAGCTAATGCACTACTTAAAGTGAAAACAGCGGCAGAGACGCATGTTTGGAGGCAGCAGCCAAGTCATAGCTAGTTGCAAGTGAAGAATATGTATAAGCTGCTCAGATTATGTCTGCTTGCTTATTTGGGTAAATATCTCTTAACCTACTGCTTAAATCCGAGGCATTTCGATTATTCGTGGGATGAGTAAAAAACGGGGGCTGCAGCATGGTTATGAAATAATGATCGAGTTTCCTATCGGCTCTTAAGTAATTAAATAAAGAGCAAAGCATAATTCTAACTGCATTACATTAGCGCAGAGCACTCTCATTATTCTTACCTAGGATTCTGGCGAAGTGGAATCACAAACACGTCCCGTCTGAAATGAAGCCACAAGTTGTGACCGATGAAACGAGCGTTTTTAAAGGGCATTATTTATTCATAGAACATCCGTTATTACAATTTTTGGAAACAAAACCACAGTTAACAATTATGACATTTATACACTGAAAATATATCAGGCAACAATTTACAAGACAGGTTAATTCGTGCATATGACAACCCATCTGCAGATAACATCGTAGATAACATGAGGCAACTTAGCCCTGTAGTAGGCCACTTTAAATGTAACAACTGTGCTGCCTGCGCTACTACTACAACAGTGAAAACCTGCACGATCAATAACATCAAGTTCACAAATAAAAGTTTCTCAAACTGCAACACCACCAATGTGGTTTACTGCATTCAGTGCCCCTGCTTGCTACATTATTTGGGAAAAACAATTCAACCCATAAAGAAGCGCATCTTACAACACCAGTCGCGCATTCGTTGCAAAAAGGAAACAGCTCCCTTAGTGGAGCATTTCCTGCGTCTGGGGCACAAAGAAACAGAGATGACATGGTGGGTGTTAAAAGTAATTAAACCCAACAAAAGGCAAAACAATGTCAATAAAATATTAACATTGCGAGAAGGCAAGCTGATATGCCTCACCGATACTGTAAAGCGAGGATTGAACTCAGCCACAGAATGGCACGCTCTTGCATGCCTCTCGTGAACTCAGCAGTCTATTTTGCTTTAGGGTTACATGACCCACATTGAATAAGCAAGCACCTTGACCTTTACTGTGATCTACATGATGTGTCCTACTATTTGCACAATATACATTGTATACTGAAATGATAACTAAATATATCAAAATGAGCCGGTAATGATATATTTTCAGTGTATAAATGTCATAATTGTTAACTGTGGTTTTGTTTCCAAAAATTGTAATAACGGATGTTCTATGAATAAATAATGCCCTTTAAAAACGCTCGTTTCATCGGTCACAACTTGTGGCTTCATTTCAGACGGGACGTGTTTGTGATTCCACTTCGCCAGAATCCTAGGTAAGAATAATGAGAGTGCTCTGCGCTAATGTAATGCAGTTAGAATTATGCTTTGCTCTTTATTTAATTACTTAAGAGCCGATAGGAAACTCGATCATTATTTCATAACCATGCTGCAGCCCCCGTTTTTTACTCATCCCACGAATAATCGAAATGCCTCGGATTTAAGCAGTAGGTTAAGAGATATTTACCCAAATAAGCAAGCAGACATAATCTGAGCAGCTTATACATATTCTTCACTTGCAACTAGCTATGACTTGGCTGCTGCCTCCAAACATGCGTCTCTGCCGCTGTTTTCACTTTAAGTAGTGCATTAGCTAGTAATTTAAGCCATGGCAGGATATACAGATATACGCCTTGTTACTTGCCTAATGCCATAAAGGCCACTATAACCGCTACAAGTTCGGTAGCGCTAATACATATAGACACACGCCTCGCTAATTGTCTAATGCCTATTATAACTGCTACAAGTTTGATAACGTCGAGACATTTGTGCATCTAACATGCACATTTTTTTGTATTATCTGACAGGCGCTGCAGGACAAATGACTGTTTACTGACCTGTTTAAAATTCATACTGGTCACAATTACTTCAGACTGTGTCTAAAAAGCAGATAAGACTCCGCATGAGTGACACCGGGTAAGACCTATTCCCTAGTACAAGTCGGTTCTTTTCCATAGGTTGACACAAATTTAGAAAATGTTCATTATTATTCTTTGTAGGCGATTTCTGCGTTATAATATACATGAATGGGAGTGAAGATTTGACTTCATATCCAGCCTTGATGAGTGCTTTCCACATCCACTAGGTATGTCTACCGATAAATAAATAGGTCTGTTTTGAGTGAATTTGTTCCAGTCCCTAAACAATGAATTTTAACTTTCAGTTAAGGCATTAGGATACTGTGATCCACCAACGTTTTCTCTGCGTGAAACTGTGATTGCGATTTGCGAGCAGGTATTTAAACTATTTAGATTAATATGTGTATGTTTACACTGTTTAAAAATGGTGTCATATAACATCTGATACACAACTCCTTCAACTAAATGAAAAATAATAATGTCCAGAATGTAATCATGAAGTAATTACACCAGTGTCTTTAGTTTATACAACCATATAATTGATACTACTGATGTGGTTTTAACAAGTACATGTGATTTACTCTAACTGTCTGACATGCAGGAATTGACCTTGATGTATTAGAGGCTTTCGATCTCAATGGTTTTATTTGGTTTACCTTCTGATTTAATGGTGCGAAAAGATGATAAATGATGTTTCAGTTCGGACAAAGTGGCAGCAACTGATGAAATGCTTTTTTGTCTCTAAACAAACCAACTACACTTCCTTATTGTTTGTAGGAATATGTCTAGATTTATGTTGTATATATTATGATGTTGTCTCTTGTCATCACAGTTTAGTCTTATTGTTTTGTCACCAAGGTGTTACATATAGAGTTAATACACTATTGTAACTGTAAATATCTTTTGAATTTCAGATTACAATATTTCTATACAGATCAGCACTGATAATGGTCCTGAGGATGGTTTCATCAAATCATTATTAAGAAACCGAAACGTCGACAATACATCTCATCCCCCTCTTTGTTTTACTCAATGTGTTTTGGGATAGGTGTTTTTTAGGTTCTGTTGAGTCACTTAGCAATTTATTTATATGTGTACCCACAGTCCTAAAATCTTATTTGTTTATTTGAAAAAAAAATTTAATGAAATGATCTTTATTCGGATTCTGACAAATCCATAAAAGTACATACAGGATGAATCTTTTTAAAATACATAAAAACATATACAAAAGTTAAAAAATAGAAATAGTTAAAATACATCCCAAACAGACATGAGCAGCATAAATGACATAAAGTGCATATTACGTGAGATGGTATCATAAACAGTTTAGAAAAACATTTGTAAGTTTCTGTTTAGATAATACTGGTAGCAATGTTTCCATACAGGTAATAAAATCTCTATACAATTTATATTTAGAGTTTAAAGTGCGTTATACATCCGAAGATCGTTATGCATGTTCCATACTTGCCCTCGATTTTACACAGGCTTTTATGAAGCAGCTTATGGTGAATATAACATCATCGGTTGGTAGCATTTGCAAGAATTTCAATGCCAATTTAAAGTCTCTTAGATTGTATTTTCTGAAAATTGGCAATAGGTAGTGACGGATGTACAATTTATAGTGGCCACAAAAGATAAAATAATGCAGTAAACTTTGCTTCCCACCGACAGAACACGGGCATTCAAGCTCTTCTAGATTCTTATCATAGCCGAGTGGAAAGCTCAGTAAGTTTACAATACTGCCATCACGGAACCTAAATAAAAGGCTCCGGTTCCATCTTCCTATCGGTAGAGACAGATATCTACAGGGTTTGTAAAGTTCATTTAAAACAGCATTACTAGTCACAGTTACAGTTAGTGGAAGATATTTGATAATAGCTGGTTTCATTAATTCAGTTCTCATGCATTCCTCTTTGTATGACTCATACAATGCCCGTTTTACAATATTCTTATGGGCGGGCACAATGGTGTTTGGCGAGCTAAACAGGGAACCATGTCCAACACTAATTAGGCTATTCTTGACCGCATTTAGCCAAGGTATGAGGTTGGATCGTTCATGGGATAAACAATCTAAAATTATGTTACGGGTCAAGGAAGCCGCTGGATTTGCCCATGTTTTTAACCAAAAAAGCGTTGGCCTTGACCTTATAAAATCAGCTATATATGGCAACTTAAGTTCTTGGTGACAGATGAAGATGGGCGTGCAAGGAATGCCACCCAATACCTTCCTGCAAAATCTATTTTCCTCTAGCTGCAGGGGCAGACTATTACAATAACCCCAGCAATTTATTTATATGTGTACCCACAGTCCTAAAATCTTATTTGTTTATTTATCTGTATATGAAGTTGATTTAATGAACTATTTGATAAAAACCTTTTCGTATACACCTTGTGTCTTTGTTTATATGTTATATGTTGATAATATAAATTGATCAGTTTCGATTAATTCACCCCAAGGATGATCCATTGATCCTTTCTAGAATAATTTCAACTAACAAATATAGACTGAATAAGTCCCTTGAAGGCAATTTTACCCTTCTACTTTCATTACCCAAGCCCTCAAGGGTATTCCGGGTTGCTCACTTCCTTGATTAAAATCAGTTGCAGCAACAGCTCTAGCTATCAGACAAAGCGACTCCATAGTGTTAGGACATCCCCTGACGGTACAGGTTCCACACTCCGTGGAAGTTCTCTTAAACAGGACACAGACTCAGCACTTGACCATAGCACGACTGACAGGATATGAACTGACACTGTTCCAACCACACATAGAGATCAGACGTTGCAACATATTAAACCCTGCTACTCTATTACCCTCGATTACAGCAGACCCTACACCACATGACTGTGTGGAAGTCATTAACACAATGACGAAACCAAGACAAGACTTCACAGACATTGCATTACCCGACCCAGACCTGACACTTTATGTGGATGGTTCATGTATGAGAACAAGTACAGGAGAGTTAGTGGCCGCATATGCAGTGACCACTGAAACTGAAGTCATAGAAACACATCGTATTGACACATTGTCTGCTCAAGCAGCAGAGCTCATCGCTCTGACCCAAGCCTGCATACGAGCCAAGAACATGAAAGTAAACATATACACAGATTCACAGTATGCATTCGGAGTCGTTCACGACTTCGGTGTTCTCTGGCAAGAGAGAGGATTTTTGACTTCTCATGGAGCCAAGATACAGCATGGTCCCCTCATTCAAGCTCTGTTAGATGCAATACACTTACCTACAGCCATTGCCATCATGAAGTGCAAAGCACATACGAAAGTTACTGACACTATTTCCCAGGGTAAAGACCTGGCAGATCGAACAGCCAAGCTTACAGCTCAGACTCATGCAGACATTCCAGCTGACACGACAAAGACTGAAGTAACTCCACTGACGCATTGCATGACAGTCAGGGATCCCACACAAGATGTACTCGACATTCAGACACATGCCACTCCGGACGAAATCAAGAAATGGACTGAACAAGGAGGGGTCCAGACGAATCAGGGATGGATGACGAAGGGAAAAGCCACATGGTTTCTCCCCGACTCTATGGTTCAAGTTATCATTAATACAGCACATAGACCGGCACACTTGGGAGAAAAAGCTATGTTAGACAGTATCCAGAACCTTTGGTTCAACAAACATTTACGTGCAGCAGCAAAACAGAAAGTACGTACCTGTATGATCTGTTGTCAGTTCAATCCAGGCAAAGGCATTCCCGTGGAACAAGGTGGATTTCATCCTCCTGACTACCCTTTTGAAGTCCTCCAGATGGATTATATCCAGATGGATCGATGTCGAGGATTTAAGTATGTCCTCGTAGTTGTATGTGCCCTATCCAGATGGACAGAAGCTTACCCAGTCCCAGATTACACTGCTGTGACCACTGCCAAACAGTTGGTCCGTGAATTCTTCCCGCGATACGGCTTGCCCCGTGTCGTGTACTCAGATAATGGACAGCCATTCTCGTCCGAACTGATGAAACAGGTATCACTCCTGTTAGGATACCAGTGGAAATTTCACTGTGTACGACACCCCGAAGCAGCTGGTCTCGTTGAGAGACATAATCAAACTCTGAAAACATGGTTAGCGAAGGTCTGTGCAGAAAAAGGTGTAGATTGGATGGTAGCCCTGCCGGTTGCCCTCTTTTACATGCGTTTGGTAGCTCATTCCAGAACCGGACTATCCCCGTACGAAGTGGTTTTTGGCAGACCACCGAATATGTGGGGTACGCCTATGCCGCGCAAGATCACCGATGTTGACAGTAATATGCTGACAGATTACCTGGCTTCCTTGATGTCTGCACTACTCTCTTGTCGTTCACAGGTCGCGGCTGCTTTCCCGGACAACACCCAAGTGAAACCGCATGAAATCGTTCCAGGTGATCTAGTTTGTATAAGGAACTTCGACCGCTCAAGCCCTCTGGAGCCCAGGTGGCGGGAGCCGAAGCTGGTGTTGATGACCACGAGGACCGCAGTGAAAGTTGAGGGAAGAAAAGGGTGGCTACATTCCAGCCACGTTAAACGATTCCATGGACTGTGTCCAGAGACATTTCCCAAGGACTGCCCTGATTCTGATACTGACACTAAACTCCCTCTGTTAGAGAAAACTCCGCAGCAGGAGTATAAAGCTAAGTTACGGTCTAGTAAGTCAGACAGCGTTTAATTGTTTAAGTCCCCCTCGGGTGAAGCGGTTAGACAGGTTTCTGACATGTATGAGATAGACCCAAATAGTGAGAGAGATAGATAGAAAGTCAAGAAAATGAAATACTGTAAAAATCTACGTAGTAGATGCATCGTTACATTGCTTTTTATGTTTTGTCTGAGTATTACGATCATATGTATAAGCTGGACGTTACATGTTTTCTTTCCTCCTCTTGGTTCACATGTACATTCTTCTTTCAATGACACCATAGAGCATACATTCAGTGACCTGCCCCCTCACGAACTATCCTACCGACTAGCACTGCGCAACAACACTTTTATCCGTATGTTACACCATTCTCATCAGACCAGCAATGTCACGAATTGCTGGGTGTGTGGCCGATTCCCACCTTACCAGAAAATGAAGGGAGCTCTGCCCCTCTTTCCCTATCCGTTTACATATAATGGTTCGTGCGGAGCATGGTTTACTTTAATGTCCTCGCTAGACAGTAAGTCCAAAGTTTCCCAGGGCAATTGGATATGGGGGAACCTGAATACAGTCATGAATAAAGCCTGTTTCCCAGACAAAGACGGTCTTCCCCAAAGGACAGGGACCGATCTAGAAAATGAAGTGTATGGATTAGGAAATTTTTCCCTTAGCCTCATGATTCTGAATGCTCAGTCCGAGACTAATTCGGACTTGCCGTTTATAACAGTTTTACCCGTAAAAGGTGAATTATGCGTTAGGAAAAATGGTTCAGTACGCCTAGGACACAGTGATTGTAATACTGTGGTCGAATTCAGTGATAAAGGAAAGTCTACTTTCAGAGCTTCTCGCCATTCCTATTTTATTTGTGGTCAGACAGCTTATGTACGTCTGCCATTAGATTGGGGTGGAACATGTTATATTGCGTTCCTACTGCCACCTGTTTTTCTAGCCCCATCCAATTACCATCGAGATACCCATCTTGTGCATATAAGACATAAGAGGGAGATTGAGTCCCCAATTGTCAATCAGACTGAGACAGCGTGGGAGAAATATAAAGATTTCAATAAAGGATTCTTTTTCTTTGTAGGTCCTGTCCAAAACAGTAAACTGATACGCAAATTAACCAGAACTTTGGAAGCAGTAGTGAATGAGACTACTTCTGCCTTAGGTAACCTGACCGAAGAGCAGTCTGCTATGAGACTTGTTGTTCTTCAAAATCGCCTTGTTTTTGACGTCATCCTAGCCGATAGGGGCGGGGCTTGTAGAGTGATCGGATCCAGTTGTTGTGTGTTTATTCCTAATAACGCACCATCGGTATATAAAGCAATAACAAGGCTTCATAAAATAGCTCACCAGATACACCAGAATCCTGGCACCTGGACTTGGTCCGGTTGGCTCTGGAGTGTGATATCCGCCTTGGGATGGAAAGTACTGTCATTTCTAGGAATAATACTGCTTATAGTATTCAGTTGCTGTCTCTGTCTGCAATGTGGGCCAGCGATTTGCGGCTTGTGCGCCACTGCTTGTATTCCCCGTCCACGTTCACGTTCCCGTGCCCGAATGAAAAAAGATGAGCAAATGATGTTATATGAACAGATAGATGGTCTCATGAAAATAGATATATCCTGAAGGGCGCAGTAGGGGCCAAGGAGGGAATGAGGAAATAGAAATTTTTAGGTAGTCAGTGTGACCCCCACTCGCACCCTATCCATGCACCCATGCTCCATGTATGTCCATGTTATCATGTAATTCCTTTTCGGTGCCTGTTTTGATCATGCTTCTGCATTTCCGTCAAATGTTAGCATGTCAGTTAGTGAGCCCTCCATGTATATAGTACTAATTCCGCATCCAGGCCTACGTTTCCAACGCATTTACATGGTGCACTTTTAAATATTGCAAAGCACACGTTTTCCACGTTTTTCTGGCTCAGTCGAGCCAGACCCTTAATTGAGGCTTCGAGCTTCTTCTGTCTCTGAGAGCTGCAGTTTAGGTATGCATCCCTGACCTCTACCTTACTTCCTGCCCAGCCGAGCGGTGCCCGGCTCGGCCTGGCCTGCCTGCCAAGACGGTATTTTGCCTACAGTTATCTGCTCAGCCTCCGCAAAAACACATTCCAGTCTAGTGAAATAGGTAAACATATTCCAGCCTGCAGAGCAAAGGGCCCGGCCTTCCTGTCTCCTTACAAGTAATTTACTGCACCCGTTGCCATAGTAGGCCCATGGCCCCGCGCATTGCACAAAGACACGTATGCACCCACTAGCATTCAGTGATGTACGGCCTCTGCCCGAGAGACCTTTTACTTCAGACAATACATCCTCCAAACACAAGATACCAGATATACTATAGGTGCAGGTCGTTCTGACATCCCAGACACCACACTCCTCTACTAGTGCTAAAGTCAACTCCCCAGCTCTCCCCAGTTACACGTCAATACCACGTCATGCTCAGTTGCGCGCGCATATGTGGTAAAGGTTTCTGCTGACCCTGCAGAATTTCTCTATGCATCCACCCACCTATGACACTTCTGTGACGCTTCCAGCACACACCTCCGTTTACGCCCCTGTACACACTTTCTTTTACGCCCATGTGTTCTTATCTCTCTCTTTTTCACTTGTTACGCCTACTGTATTCAATGCAACTGTTCAGTTTTACTATATATAATGTGTGATGTTAATAAAATGTTGAATATCCCTTCCTGAACCTTAGTGGTGATGGAACCCGATGTCCAGTGACTCGAGCCACTTAATTAAAGCCTGTATGACTCAGATACCACGCACTCTGCCTCTCATTTATTGAGCTATCCTTATTGTCATTTAATATATAGAAAAATAGTCCCGGTAATTTTATTTACCACACCCCCTCTATCTATCGCTCTCTATCTATCTATCTACCGCCCCCTCCCTCTATCTATCGCTCTCTATCTATCTATCGCCCCCTCCCTCTATCTATCGCTATCTATCTATCGCCCCCTCCCTCTATCTATCTATCGCCCCCTCCCTCTATCTATCGCTATCTATCTATCGCCCCCTCCCTCTATCTATTGCTCTCTATCTATCTTTCGCCCCCTCCCTCTATCTATCGCTCTCACTCTATCTATTGCATCACTCTGAGGCACCACAACATCACAGCACCATAAGTGGCCTTTTGTTCAAGTATTGCTGTTAATCAGAGGCACCACAACATCACTATGCGCTACCACAGCATCACTCATCGACACAAGAACATCAATCAGCACCACCACAGCATCAATCTGTGCAACCACTTAACAACAACTGGTTCAAATATGTTCTCTCAATGTTTCAAGCTTTATTACAAATGTCACAAAAACATGTTAATATTTCACTTCTGTTCTTGGATTTTCGTCACAATAAAATACAATGAACATAATCTTTACAAAAGTTATTTACAAAAGCTATTTCCATGATAAATTACAATAACTTTTATATTGCATTACAAATGCTATAGGTGTCACATTTGCTAAAGTTAAAACTATTGACATTGTAAATGACAAAGCTATTAATTTCGCTATTTTCAAAACCAACACATAAATAAAAAAATTGTCATTTACAATACCATAGCTCAAACTTTCCTAATGCGAGACCTACTGCATTGCAAATGCTTGTTAGATTGTTACTTGCATGTATACAAGACATTTCTCTTTCGACGACCGCTCCGCATGCGTACAAACATGCCATTTTTAGGTTGAGCCTAGGCAGACCGCATGCGCTGTCTGCAAGACCTCCTGTAATCAATACTACTGCTCTATTCCCGCCTGCTGCTCACCGAGGGTTTAGTGCAGTGCCAGTCTTCTTTCCTGCCTCCTAATTCATTCCTGCAGCCGAAACCTCACTTCCGTTTAAGGGAGAGGATCACCTGCCAATTAAAGTTTCCATAAGCTACGTACTTTATGTGCTGTTTGCAAGAACTCTTTTTCAAAAGCTTTCTTTACGCCAGTCACTGCTTGCTTCATTTGGCTTCTCCCTTCCGCCTTGCGTTATCAACCCTCCCCCCCCATCCGCCACATGCTGTAGAAGCTGCACTCTAAACAACCCACTCTCCTTTTGCTGCTTCAGCCGTGCCGTTAGTTTTTTTTTCTTTTTTTACTTTAAAGCTAAGCATGCTGCCCGCTCTCCCCTACACTCTGCCCACATTTCATCTGGCATTACTCAGAGTTTATAAGGTTGCTTGCACTAGTTCTACACATACGTTTGTAGGGGTCTCACACTCTGAGCAACGCCCATCAATCACAGATACAGGGAGACAAAGCGCTGTTTACACTAAAGACAGCTATCTATGCAGCCTGCCCATGAGTTCTTTCTTACATGATAAACACCATAGCAGAATGGTGTTTCTGATAGATACATCTGCTGTGTGGATTCCTCACCTTGTGAATATCCTCTTGCGTCAGCAACATTCGGAAATTCTTTTGGTAGCTTCGCACCGACGTGGACTTGGACGTCATAGAGGCACGGCATCGCACGCGACTCCGCTGACGTCACCGACGCCTACAATAGGCCCACGCCGGCGTGATGACATCAGTTCCCTTTTTTCTGCGTCGTCGACGCTAACGGTTTCGGGATACTCAGTAGCTTTTGGTAACTCTGTTACTGTTTTTCTTCGTTTCTTTACTCTCTTGCCTCTTTGTCTCCTTATAATGTCGACAATGAAGACTGGTTTTAAACCCTGCAGGGAGTGCTGGAAGATGATGTCCGTTACGGACCCACACCAGGACTGTATTTGGTGTTTGAGCCCCGACCACGACGTAGATGGATGCTCATCGTGTCAAAAAATGAACCCAAAGGCCCTGAGAGAAAGGGAGACCAAGCTTCTTGTGGCAAAACTGAAAGCCGATAAAGGAAAGAAGTCTTCAAAATCCCGCTCGAGGAGGTCGAGGTCAAGATCTACATCTCGAGAGGCGTCGGCTTCGAAGTCTTCGTCGGATCATGCTTCGAAGTCGCATAAGAAGCATAAGAAAAGGAGACATGAATCTCGACGTCATTCGGGTGAGAAGTCGGGCTCGAGGTCGAGATCACCCAAGAAGGTTAAGTCGAAGGTGATCCCACCACAAGAGGTTTCGGATCGAGAAGGTGAGGCCTCGCCTTCGGAGTCGCAAGTTCAATCTCCGACTCCGGTTTCCGATCCGACTCCGACGCCGTCTCCGGCTCAAGAAGAGGTCGGTGAAGTTCCTAATGAGGATGAGGAATCGGCTCCTGTTGATGAACCAGATTCGAATCTGCCTCGATATCGGCCTGAGGGTGTTCATCCACCTTTTCCAGCACCAGGTCAGGATCCTTCGGCGTTCCTGAACGCTATGTATGGAGTATTCTCGAGGTCGTGGTACCCCTCTGGTGCACCTTCGGGTCCCATGGGTCCAATGGCATTTAATTTGGGTGTGCCTCACTCTTATGCCCCGGTACCTTTCATGCCGTATATGCCAGCCCCGACTCCGCTGTGGCAGTACCCGGTTCCACCGAGGTCGACGCCGGCTCGACCGAAGTCGACGACTCCAGCACCGGCGTCGCCCGCTCCATGCAAATCTTTGGAGCATCCTTCTAAGCCTTCGGATTCGGTACCGACGTCGGCTCCGGCGCCGTCTGAGTCGACAGTGGATCCGGCTGCAATCCGTGTTAAACAGAGATCTAGGAGGGAAGCTCAACGTCTCCTGGAAGAACTGAGGTATTATGAGTCTCATTCAGACTTGGAGGAAGGTGAACTGGATGAGAATTATTTGGAGGAGCGGGCTGATTATTATTATTATTATTATTATTAAAAAATGTTATAGAGCGCGTAGTCACCCTGAGGTATCCCAGCGCTAAAGATCCCTCCACCTGTGGGGTCGGGGGTTGAAAAGAAGGGGGGGGGGACAACAGTTTTCAGACAGAAGCGGTTTAAATTAAGGGAACAGGTGAGTTTTGAGCCGTTTCCTGAAGCGCAGGTAGTTGGGTTCTTTCCTCAGGTCTCGGGGGAGAGCGTTCCATAGGCGTGCTGTGTGGATCGAGAAGCGTCTTCCACCCGTGCGGGCTTTCTTGAATCTGGGCAGGATGATGAGGGACTCCTTGTCCGATCGGAGGGATCTAGGGGCTTTATAAGGTTGTATAAATTTCCTCAGAACGGGGGGGCCTTGATTCTGCAGTAGCTTATGGGCCAGGCATAAGGCTTTGAATATTACTCGTTCCCTCACTGGGAGCCAGTGAAAGAGCTTCAGAGCAGGTTTGGCTGAAGCTCAGGCAGGGGTGTTCGTGAGGATCCGGGCAGCAGCATTTTGGATTTTCTGGAGTTTGTTTAGGGTTGCTTCGGGTGCGCCTAGGTATATAGCATTGCTATAGTCAAGCCTGGACAGTATGAGGCCTTGGATGAGAAGTCTTTGCGATGTGGGTGGAAGTAGGGGCAGGATCTTTCTCATCGATTTGAGTAGCCCGAAGCAAGTACCGCCTACTTTTTTGGCCTGCGTGGTGAATGAAAGGTCTGTTTCAATCCATACTCCCAGGCTTTTTACTTCCTGTTTGGGGGCAGGGGGGGGGGGGGGGCAAACAGGGTGGCCAGATGTTCAAAGGGAAGGTGAGACCTTTCTGACCCAGAAGGAGAATGTCAGTTTTAGATCCATTCAGCTTTAAGGCTGAGTTGTTCATCCACCCTTGGATCTGCGTCAATGGTGCTAGTGGTCTTGATTTTTCCCCAGAGTGGGTGTTGCCATCAGGTCCGGATGCGCCCTCTAAGGATGTTCATGCATATCACGTGGTAATGAAAAAGGCTGCAGGACTTTTAGGCTTGACATTACCTACTGTTGAATTTGAATCAAATCTGCTTACAGAGGTTCTCCATTCACCAAGCTCAGCAGTGGAACCATTACTCCCATTTAATGAGGCGTTAACTGAACCCATTATGGAAGTGTGGAAAAAGCCTCTTTCTGCTCCTGCTGTCTCAAAAGGTGTGGCTAGGAGATATAGAGTGGCTCCTGAGGACCCTGCATTTTTATCATCTCACCCTTCTCCTGAAAGTCTGGTGATTCAAGCTGCGTGCTCAAAAAAGTCAGTCGGTGCTTTTCCCCAAGTGCCTGGTGACAAGGAGTCTAAAAAACAGGATCAAGTGGCCAAGAAAACTTTCTCCTCCGCAAGTATGGCGTTAAAATCAACGAATGCCACTTGTCTTATGGGGAGGTATGTGCACGCACTTATGGACTCAATGCGTTTATTGATTCCAAAGGTTCCAGAAGACTGCAGGGGTGACTTTGAGGAAGTTTTATCTGATACTCAAGCGGCAGCTCGTCAGGTTATCCAGAGCGGTCTAGATACTGCAGATTCTGTTGCAAGGATCATGGGCACTGCGGTTGCCACAAGACGTTCAGCTTGGCTAAAATCCTCTGATTTTTCTGCTGATGTGCAGTCTGCGTTGTTAGATCTGCCTTTTGACGGTGAAGGACTCTTTGGCAAGAAGGCAGATACAGCCTTAGAGAGATTTAAGGATAGCAGGGCAACTGCTAGATCTCTTGGTCTTCAAGTAAGAGGATCAACGGCCAGAAAGTTTTTGAGGTTTTGGACGCTCTTCTTTCCGTACCTTTAGACAAGGTCAACAGCAGCAACAACAGCAGCAGCAGCAAAATACCTTGTATAGGTCATACAGGGGATAACAAAGGTCACCTCCTCGAGGGCGTCAAGCCTCATCCTCCTCCACCTCCTCCAACCCCCTAGCCACAGAAAAGCAGCCCTAGATCCGCCATTCAGGATCATGTGGGTCCGGTGGGGGGTCGGCTTACCCACTTTCTACGAGATTGGGAATCGGTTACATCAGATCTTTGGGTTCTCAATCTCGTAGAAAATGGGTATGCCCTTCCCTTTTGGGAGTTCCCTCCCAATTACCCTCCTTGCCAGGAATATTGCTCAGAGGAACATCTGTTACTCCTATAGGAGGAAGCCCGAACTCTGTTAAGAAAGGGTGCGATAGAGGTGGTCCCAGAGCAGGAAAGGGGTCAGGGATGCTACTCCCGGTATTTCCTGATCCCAAAAAAGGATGGCAGGCTTCGTCCAATCCTGGATCTCAGGATCTTGAATTTTTATCTGAAACAAGAGAAATTCAAGATGCTCACCCTTGCTCAGGTTCTTCAGGCGCTGCTGGAAGAAGACTGGATGGTGTCGCTCGACTTGCAGGATGCGTACTTTCACATCCCCATCCTGAAGTCACACAGGAAGTATCTCCGTTTTACGGTGGGATCGCAGCACTATCAGTTTGTGGTCCTTCCGTTTGGGCTTACTACTGTGCCTCGAGTCTTCACCATGGTGATGGAAGTCGTGGCGGCGCATCTCAGAAGGTCAGGGATTCCTGTATTCCCTTATTTGGACGACTGGCTAATCAAAGCGGAGTCGCCAGAGAAGGTGCTCCATCATCTGCAGGAGACAACCCAGTTGTTGTACAGGTTGGGTTTTTCGATAAATGTACCCAAATCTCACCTGGTGCCCTCCCAGCGCAACCTGTTCATAGGTGCTGTACTGGACACAAATGTATGTCGCACATTCCCTCCTCCTCAAAGGATTCACGACATACAGGAAATGATTCCTTTATTCTACAATGGAGCGGTCGTTCCAGTCCTGAAGGTCCTTCGCCTGCTCGGTCTGATGGCTTCAAGCATTCTGTTGGTCAACCATGCACGCTGGCACATGAGGGCGCTCCAGTGGTGCCTCCGCAGGCAGTGGCATCAGCACAACGGAGATCTCAGGGAGTCAGTGAGGATCTCCAGAGAAGCTGCAGCGGATCTGTCTTGGTGGGGCGTGGAAGGCAACCTGTCTCAGTGGAAGCCTTTTCAGTTGCCTCCTCCGGTGGCCACAGTGATAACGGATGCATCCACTCTAGGGTGGGGTGCTCATCTGGGGGATCTGGAGGTCAAGGGTCTTTGGTCTCCAGAGGAAAGGTTACTTCACATCAACCTTCTAGAATTACGGGCGATACGTTTGGCGCTCAAGGCCTTCCTCCCTTCCCTTCGCGGTCGGTTGATCCAGGTCCTGATGGACAACACGACCGCGATGTGGTACATCAACAAGCAGGGAGGAGTGGGGTCGCAGTGTCTCTGCAGGGAGGCTCTGCGTCTTTGGTCCTGGGTTCAGGACCATCAGATTTGTCTGATGGCGAATCATCTGGCCGGAGTTCTGAACGTGCGTGCAGACAGTCTCAGTCGGCAGTTCTCGGCCGACCACGAGTGGAGGCTTCACCCAGAGGTGGTTCGGCACGTTTTTCGGACGTGGGGGACTCCTCAGGTGGACTTGTTCGCCACTCGCGAGAATGCTCACTGCATGTCATTCTGCAGTCTCCAGTATCCGTTGCAAGGAGCCTTGGGGGACGCGTTTCAGTTGAGTTGGGGAAGACAACTCCTTTACGCGTTTCCCCCCCATACCTTTGATTCCTCGGGTTCTGAGGAAGATTCGCCAAGACTGGGCCCAAGTCATATTGGTTGTCCCGGACTGGCCGAGAAGGGTGTGGTATACACATCTTCTCCACCTCTCCTCTCGCCCGCCGCTCCGTCTCCCTCTCAGAGCAGACCTCCTCTCTCAGATGGAGGGGGAGGTTCTACACCCCCACCTCCAGACATTACACCTTCATGCCTGGAGATTGAACGGGGCAACCTGAATTCCTTTTCTCTTCCGCCTGACGTGGTGGATGTCATCTTGTCAGCCAGGCGTGACTCCACTAAGTCCGTCTATTCATATAGATGGTCGAAGTTTGTCACTTGGTGTGGTGGGAATTCTGTTGACCCTTTGAGAGCCCATTTGTCTGATGTTCTCCAGTTTGCCCTTTCTCTGGCGCGGCAAGGGCTTGCTGTTGCCACAGTTAAGGGCTATCCTTCTGCGCTGTCGGCATTTCTCTGTTTGCCTGACCAGCCTTCTCTTTTTAAATCTCCTGTGGTTTTAAGGTTTTTGAAGGGCCTCACAAATAAGTTCCCACCTACTCCTTTTATTGTGCCTCAGTGGGACTTAAATCTTGTCTTGACCTTTCTGATGGGTGCTCCCTTTGAGCCTCTTCACAAATGTCCTATGAGGCTTTAGACTCTTAAGGCAGGCTTCCTCGCTGCAATAACCTCAGCAAGGAGGGTAAGTGAGCTTCAAGCTCTTAGTTCCAAGCCCCCTTTCTTGACCATTCATGCTGATCGAATGGTTCTTAGGACCAGGGCTGCTTTTCTCCCAAAGGTGGTGACTCCTTTCCACCTTGGTCAATCCATTACCCTCCCTACCTTTTATCCTCCCCCACACCCTTCCAAGGAGGAGGAGAGGTTACACCGTTTGGACCCTAAGAGGGCGGTGTCCTTTTACCTGGACAGAACTAAAGACTGTCGATTGGATGACCAGCTCTTCATTGGGTTTGCTGGCTGCAAAAGAGGAAGAGCGGTCCATAAAAGAACCTTGTCAAGATGGATCGTCCTCTGTATAAAGATCTGCTACTCTTTGGCCGGTAAGGAACCACCAGAGGGTATAAGGGCTCATTCTACAAGAGCTAAATCTTCAACCTCTGCTTTTGTTAGAGGTGTACCTGTAGAGGATATTTGTGGGGCGGCAACTTGGTCTTCCCTCCACACTTTCGTGAAGCATTACTGCTTGGATTCCGAAGTGAGGAGGGACGGCCACTTTGTGCGCTCTGTCCTCCAGGATTTCTTGGTTTCGAAGAGTGGACTCCCTACTCCGGGAGTGGGGACTGCTGTGGGACTCTATTCACAAGGTGAGGAATCCACACGGCAGATGTATCTATCAGAAGAACAAGTTACTTACCTTCGGTAACGCTTTTTCTGGTAGATACAATATCTGCCTGTGGATTCCTCACTGACCCACCCGCCTCCCCGTTGTCCACTCTTCTATACCAGAGCTTCTGTAATGTATTTGTTTTATTCTCAAGGGGTTGTTTATTTCAAGTGTTTTATTGCATTTGCTTCACACTGTGTGTGTTTTACCTTGGTATTTGTACTGCGTATACTGTGTATATGTCTACTGTCATTGGTCCGTCCGTGTGCCTCGAAGGCACGGAAAAAAGGGCGGAACTGATGTCATCACGCCGGCGTGGGCCTTTTGTAGGCGTCGGTGACGTCAGCGGAGTCGCGTGCGATGCCGTGCCTCTATGACGTCCAAGTCCACGTCGGCGCGAAGCTACAAAAAGAATTTCCGAATGTTGCTGATGCAAGGGGATATTCACAAGGTGAGGAATCCACAGGCAGATATTGTATCTACCAGAAAAAGCGTAAGTAAATTCAAAGTAGGGACGTTCTGACACCAGATGTCCACCCCACCAAGATCCAGGAAAAAGAGGGGGTGCTAACTGAAGTCTTATCTGCAGCGGCCCTCTTCTGCCTCGCTGGGGAGTCCATCACTGCTACTCGCCTCACTACAACGAGGCGCTGCGGGGGAGGATCAGACCAGCCTCGGTAGGGAGTCCATCACTGCTGCTCGCTGCGCTACAACGGGGTGTTGCAGGGGAGGATCAGACCAGCCTCGCTGGGGAGTCCATCACTGCTGCTCACTGAGCTGCAACGGGGTGCTGCCGGGGAGGATCAGACCAGCCTGGCTGGGGAGTCCATCACTGCTGGTCGCTGTGCTACAACGTGGTGCTGAATTGGAGTATCTGACCAGCCTTGCTGGGGTGTCCATCACTGCTGCTCGCTGTGCTACAACGGGGTGCTGCGGGGGAGGATCAGATACAGACAAAAGGGGGGTTATGACCAAATCACCCTCCTAAACCTGGGCATAAAACATCAAATATGTATATAAAGAAAAAGAAGGTACAGAGGGACCAATCCAACATTTATTTTCATTCAAGGTACCCTTAATTACCCTGATGTTTCAATTATTTTTTGAAAATTCTGCATAACCATGAATCTAACTCATATATGTGTCAAATGACGGGGCTGAGCACAAACAAATCAAATCAGAGTTTCCTTATGTGTAAACATAATATATACAAGACATGAACATATAAATCACATTCATATATATGATACAATACATATACACAATATATACAACATATACAAAAAGTACAAAAGCACCATTACTGAGAGCAAAAACAATCGGAATGTACACTCCTTACTCCGAGAGAGCAATTACACCTCTAGTCTAATTATTCTATAGGCGCTTTCCCTTTCAACAGAAATCAAAATAATGGGACTCCTCGTAAATATGTTGACGCAGTAACGGTCGCGTTTCAGCCAGTGATTCCTTTCGGCTTCATCAGGACAAGTGTAAGATCCACCGTTCCCTCTAGGGCGCGCGCATGCACCTCCCCTGACGTCAGCGCATACCACCTCGTGTGGAGCGGGCACACAGTCAGGACATCGCGCGAGAGAGTCGCGCCGCTGGCCGCTTTAAAGAAGCGAGCGGTGCAAACATGAGGCACTTTTCCATACGGTGGCGGCGGAGCGGTCGTGGGGAGTGCAGGTAAGGAGGCGGGAGGCTGGTGGGGCTTGTGGCTATGTGGGAGCGTGGGGCAGACTGTGGCCTTTTGTTCAAGTACTGCTGTTAATCAGAGGCCCTTCATTCACAGGCTCTGATTAACAGCAATACTTAAACAAAAGGCCACAGTCTGCCCCGTGCTTTACTAACAAAAGCGTAGTCAGTTTCCAAACACAGCGCGTACTTTAGCACATGCTGTGTTTGGAAACTGTCTCTATGCTTTTTTTAGTAAAGCGCGGGGCAGACTGTGGTCTTTTGTTTATTGCTGTTAATCAGAGTCCGTGAAGGGACTCTGATTAACAGCAATACTTAAACAAAAGGCCACAGTCTGCCCCGCACTTTACTAACAAAAGCGTAGTCAGTTTCCAAACACAGCGCGTACTTTAGCACACGCTGTGTTTGGAAACTGACTACGCCTTTGTTAGTAAAGCCCGGGGAAGACTGTGGCCTTTTGTTTTATGGGGTACATCAGCTGTGCACACCTGGATAGTGCATAGCTGCCAAGGTTTCACATTGCTTTGTGTGACTTTTTCAAAATTTCAGCGTAAATATGAGTGACATTTCAACAACTATGAGTGACACTTTTTCCTCATAAATAGTAAGGCTACATTCTACAGGGTGGGTGGGAATAGATGCATTTGCCATTTGCTATGTTCAAGTTTAAAAAAAAAAAAGAATACATTATTTTTTAAAGGCCAGTGACACATGTTTTCAGACTAAGTTCTGCAGAGTTCTACACAAAATGCTCACAACAGCCTTCCAAGTATAAATGTGAAGTCTTGCCAATGCAACTCGCAGCTTTCATATCTTGGTTACTAGATACATTGAGAATGCATTATTAATTCACAATATCCGCATTATAGTTCCTTTTACAGGCCTGTTCACCCCAGTTTGGTGCAGCCGACGGAACAGTGTGCAGTGCTGGGATTTATGATAAACTAGTCTGGTCTGTTTTTCATAATGTTTTCTTCTGTTGCAGGTTTCGCAGCCAGAACCCCATACATTTAAACAGGCGTACGTGAGTGTATGCAGAAGAGGTAATTGTTGGGTTGAGTTAAACTGTGGTGCATCTTGAACATTGCAGTATCATATATACTTACCCATGTTTTCTTATGTTTTGACGTTTTGCACCCAGAACCCCATACATTTAAATAGGCGTACATGAGTGCAATCAGAAGAGGTAATTGTTGGGTTGAGTTAAACTGTGGTGCATCTTGAACATTGTAGTATCATATATACTTACCCATGTTTTCTTCTGTTGCAGGTTTCGCAGCCAGAACCCCATACATTTAAACAGGCGTACGTGAAGGCAATCAGAAGAGGTAATTGTTTGGTTGAATTAAACTGTGGTGCATTTTGTACATAACAGATTGCATTCATGAGCTAGGCGTCAATGTAAGCCATGTTTCCTTATTTTGCAGGCTTTGTGGCGAAGCAGGTTCAAACCTGCGGGTACGGAAATGTTCAAGCGCAAAGCTGTAACTTCAGGAGAGTGCAGTGCTTCACCACAAAGGAAAAAATGTTGCCTTGTATTAAAGGAAGAGTGGATGAAGGATATTGTGGAGGC
Organism: Lissotriton helveticus; assembly: GCF_964261635.1. Taxonomy (NCBI): domain Eukaryota; kingdom Metazoa; phylum Chordata; class Amphibia; order Caudata; family Salamandridae; genus Lissotriton; species Lissotriton helveticus. Next base: position 47,144,513 of record NC_136057.1, on the reverse strand, counting down.
TGAGACACAGAAGTCACGAAGCAATGTTTGCATGCAATTCGGGAAACTATTTCTTATACAGTCCAGACATGGGATTGATTTGCAAAGCATGTGCCGAAGCCAAGATTGTTGGGGACTTTTCCACAGGGAAGAAAAGGAGTGATGGCTGGAAACTGGACTACATGAAACGCCATCTACTTAGCAAAGTACACTAGTCTGCCATGGTGATATTGAGAAACAGAATTGCTGCTGCCTGGTTTGGTTTTGGAGTGCGGGCTATGCTGACGGAAACTGCCACTGACAAAGAGAATAGAATGGAAGTAGTTGAACGCTAAAGATCTATGCCTGAGGAGATAAAGATTCTCATCAACAACGTGTTGCTGGCAGTCAAGATGAATACTTCAATGTTATCTGTACAAGACATCCATGACCACCTAGCTTTGTATGTGAAGATACCAGACAGCTGGAGGAGCAAGAATTATGCCTTTGAGTTCCTTGAGGCCATCAATAGCGTGATACACTGTGAAGCTATGACAGAACTTTGGCAAGCTTTGTATTACACCTTGATAATTGAGAGCACAAATATTTCTCTTGCAAAAATAATCATCCTGTACTTCAAGTTCCGACCTGTAACATTAACTGAGCACAAAACGCAGTTTGGGGGCATAGTGAAGCTGGCTAGCTGTAATGCTGGGGCTATCACTACTGCCGTGAAAGAATTCTACACTGACAATGAACTGGACCTCATGAAAACGGTCATGTTCACATCCGATGGTGTGTCGGTGATGCTGGGTAAAGAATAATGGTGTTGCTACTCGCCTTAAACAGTCCATTCCTCATCTAGTTGAGCAGCATTGTGTCGTCCATCGAGAAGATTTGGGAGTTGATGATGCCTGGAAGAGGGTTCCAATGATTAAAGAGATGGAGACATTATTGAGGACTGTCTACACTGTGTTCTCCAGATATCCTGCAAGGAAGTCCAAGCTGGATGAAATTGCATCGGTCACTGAATGTGAAGTTGTCTCTTTTCGACCACTGAATGAAGTCCGGTGGCTTTCAATGCATTTTGCTGTTGGTGCAGTAATTCGTAATTGCGAGACTGTTCTTATGTACTTTGAGCATGAGAAAGTTGAGGAGAATGATCCAATTGCTAAATATTGTTATGAAAAGCTATCGGACTCCAACTACCATATTTCCCTTGCAGTACTTAATGACATTCTGGGAGAATTTGCATCTTTGTGCAAACTATTCCAAAAAAGTTATTTGACTACTGTTGAAGCTGTACAGTATGCAAGAGCAAAGATTGGCCAAATTAAGCAACAGTATTTGAGGGACACTTTCTTTTGGAGCAGCGACGTAACAGATCTGATGGTGTTGTACAAGGAAAGGCAAGAGTTTGACAGTGGGCCTATTTTTTCTTTTGTTTCCCTTCTTTGTGAGCACATGCAAAAAAGGTTCCCTGCCGACGAGCTAAAAGAATGGGCAAGTTTTGAGATCCAGGCAATAGCAACACAATCACATTTTGATTTTGGGACTGAGAATATTCAAAGACTTGTTGAAAAGTATAAAAATGTCTTGGCCCTGGGTGATTGTGAAACACCAGAAGATGTTGTTCGACAATACAGAGGCTATATATATGTGCTGGCAGAACAAGTAAAGGGTGGGTTATCTACTACCTTTCAAGACATGGTGAATTTCACTGTAAGCAATGCGGCTCAGTATAGTATAATGTCTAAGCTTGTTCAGGTCTGCGCAACATTTCACGCATCTAGTGCAGACTGTGAACGAGGATTCAGCCTCATGAATACTATCAAGAGTAAATTGAGGAATAGACTAAAGCAGAAGCATTTGGATAAGCTGATGAGGACAAAGGCCTCCCTCCTGAATGGGAAAGTTGACCCAGACCGAGTTTATCAGCACTGGAAAAATAGCAAGGATCGCCGTGAGAAGCAACCCTGTCACCCATCTAGTGACGCCACTTGACGTGTCTGAACTGCCCTCTCCGTTCTTGTGTATATGTGATATTGTATAGGCTCGCAACATTTCCCCACCCAATAAACTGTGATCCAGTTAACAATATTTATTAAAATCTTATGATGGTACCACCATTGAAGTCTTGTGCTTTTCTAAACTTGAAGTGTACTTGCCTGTGTAACCAATTCATGTCAGGGCGTGATTATCCATTTTGCAAACTGCCCTTAAGACCCTTATTGTGGCGCTGTATGTGTGAAAATGCACCATCTTTTCACTTTTTAAATTAAACGTTTTGAGTGCCTTTTGGCACCGCAGACACGCACGGTATGGTTCCTGGCGCTCATAGCCATGGTTGCAGCGCACAGAGACCCTCCACTGCCACACACAGAGGAAATAAATTAGAGGGAACATTGGTAACAACACATCTTAAAGGAGAGTAATACTCTCCAACTCAAGGACAGCGAGGTAGTTACGGGGCACAAATGCCCGGGAATACCCGGCACATAGGACCACTCGAATCCTGTTTTATTCACGTCGGTCCACCAGGTCAGCAAACCCGCACACGCTCACTCTCAATGTAGGCAGGGATCTCGTCTCCTGCACCTCTGCTCTCGCCAGTGAAAAACGAGTGGTACAGAAGGCAAAAAGGGCACAGAAATACCGGAAAAACGAGTGGCACAGAGGCAAAATAAAGAATACAGAAATACAGGGGCAGCTATGAACAGAAGGCAGAACGGGCAAAGAGGCACGGGGGCAGCGAAGGGAACAGAAGGAAAAATTGGGCTTAGAGACACGGGGGCAGCGGGAGGTAGAGTCCATCACTGCTGCTCACTGCGCTGCAGCCGGGTGCTGCCGGGGAGGATCAGACCAGCCTCGCTGGGGAGTCCATCACTGCTGCTCACTGCGCTGCAGCCGGGTGCTGCCGGGGAGGATCAGACCAGCCTCGCTGGAGTGTCTATCACTGCTGCTCACTGCGCTCCAACAGGGTGCTGCCGGGGAGGATCAGACCAGCCTGGCTGGGGTGTCCATCACTGCTGCTCGCTGTGCTCCAACGGGGTGCTGCCGGGGAGGATCAGACCAGCCTGGCTGGGGAGTACATCACTGCTGCTCACTGTGCTACAACGGAGTGCTGCGGGGGGGGATCAGACCAGCCTTGCTGGGGTGTCCATCACTGCTGCTCGCTGCGTTACAACGGGGTGCTGCGGGGGAGAATCAGGCCAGCCTCGCTCTGAAGTCCATCACTGCTGCTCGCCTCTCTACAACGGGGTGCCGCGGGGGAGGATCAGCCAGCCTGGCTGGGGAGTCCATCACTGCTGCTCGCTGTGCTACAACGAGGCGCTGCGGGGGAGGATCAGACCAGCCTCGCTGGGGAGTCCATCACTGCTGCTCGCTGCGCTACAACGTGGTGCTGCCGGGGAGGATCAGACCAGCATCGCAGGGGAGTCCATCACTGCTGCTCGCTGTGCTACAACGAGGTGCTGCGGGGGAGGATCAGACCAGCCTCGCTGGGGAGTCCATCACTGCTGCTTGCTGCGCTACAACGGGGTGCTGCGGGGGAGAATCAGACCAGCCTCGCTGGGGAGTACATCACTGCTGCTCACTGTGCTACAACGGAGTTCTGCGGGGGAGGATCAGACCAGCCTTGCTAGGGTGTCCATCACTGCTGCTCACTGTGCTACAACGGGGTGCTGCGGGGGAGGATCAGACCAGCCTCGCTCTGGAGTCCATCACTGCTGCTCAGCTCTCTACAACGGGGTGCTGCGACGGAAAATCAGACCAGCCTTCCTTCAGCGGAAACGCCATTCCTGAAGGAATCCCACAGCCCATCAAGGTCTCCCTTACAGGAACACATACAATCCAGTGAATGGAGAAGTTTGTGGAAAAGATTCCACAAACCCCCCTTTCCACTCTAGAACACCCCAGGAACAGGGGCTTGCCCCTGGAGACTCACTCACAGAGGTCTGAGTGTGTCTTGCAAGGGGCATTGTTTTGTTTGCAAGCAGCTCTCAGGGCTTCCTCACTTCTGTAGACGACTTCCTGTGCGAGAAGCCACTATGGCTCTCGAAAAAGCCTGAAGACCAGCCCTTTTTCTCCAGTCCAATTTTCTACGTTACTTTTTCTTCAGGTCCTAGAAGCATTGGGAGTCTGTGCAGAGAGGGTAGGAGGCAAACTATGAAAACAAGATTTCTGGCCAGTGGATGGAGGGCCAGAAGTTGTTCCCTCCACACTCCTCTTTCTTTTCAACTTTTTCCTGTCTTGCTTACCATCCCTTCTCCTCCTCCACTACTCTCCCCTCTCCCTCCTGCATTAGCCACCCCCACGCTACCCACGACCCTCACTCCTTTCCCCTGCTGTCACCTGTTCCCATTTTTTTCTTCTTGCCCTTTCATCATGACTATCCGTAGCCCTCCTCTTCATCTCTTTCCTCTTCATCTCCTTCCCTCCATAAAGCTCACTACCCTTCTCATGCCCTCCCTTACTCCTCTCTACTCACTCGTCTCCACTCATGTGTCCTACCGGAACCTGCCCTCTCCCTCTCTGCTCCAGCACTCCTCACTCTCAAACTCAACCCTCTTCCTCAACTGAACTTTCCTCTCATTCACCTCCCACACCCTCCTCATCCCTTCTTTCCAACTAGAACCCCTCTCTTTGAAACCTTTCTTCTCTCGTCCCTCCTCTGCTTTGTCTTCTCCCGTCCGCGCTCATGCCACCCCTCCCCTCCCTGTCCACCTTCCTCTCTCATCTTGACTCTCTCGCAATTACTGTCTTCACCCCCCTTCATTTTGTGTTCTCTGTCTGCCCTCTGTCCGCACCCCTGCTTTTCACTCCTTCCCTTTCAGCTGCTCTCATCCTCTCTAGTTCCCCCTTCGCTTCTCTCTTCCTTTTTTGTCTCCTTGTGTCCACCCCCTTTTCTCTCTCTTCCTTTCGTATTCAGCTCTCCATACCACCTTCCTCCCGTTCTCCATTTTCCTCTCTCGTTTCTTGCCCTTACTTTCTCCCTCTTCCACCTGCTCTTCCATGCTTAGGGGAGAGAGCAGAAGCACGTTAGCACTGGTTAGCCAACGTGCACAGAGTCCTAAGGCCACAGAAACAAATTCAGCAAAAATAGGAAGGGTGAAGGCACCAGTTTGGGATGACCCTGCCTGTAGAGAGGGCCAAGTCAAACAAATTCAATAGTTGTTTTCTTCAAGTGCCACTAACAAGCTGAATCTTGCAGTAGTCGCATCGATCCTTCATGAGTGACTTCCAAGGTATATCATCGGTAAGGACGTAAACTCTGGAGAGATGAGATAAAGGCCGGCGTAGAATGTTGAGTTCTGACGTTCACGCAGTGTAATCAAGATGTGTTCAACTACTCTCCGTGTGTGGCTTGGTTATTGGCGAGTACCTAGGCTGGCAGGACGCTATAACTGGTGACAATATAGGGGATACGAAGTCCGTACACTGAGAGCGCTCTTCCAGAGAGTTTGCCGTGGTCAAGCACACTGCTTGTGCGTGCCACATGTGCCTCAGTTGAAGTGCAGAATCAATGCTGGCACTGGCGGAGTCTCAGCGCAGTGCCAGCCTGAATAAAATGCTTAAAGATAAAGAAAGTGACACTGAAAGTCCACATGTCGCAGGACAGGAACTGAATGAAACAGCTTCTAATGGAATATATGGCGCCATTACGCAAATTAATACCATTACGCTATGTGGAGTAAGAAAACTAAAGGTGGACAAAGAAAGCACACAGAAATAGTTCAGTACACATTACACTGAAATTCACATGCTATGAAGCAGAGATTAACCAGGTGTTTATGAAGAAACATTTCAGCACAAAATCGACCAGTGTTATCTGCTTTCATGTACTAGTAGTGTAAAAAGATTTATCTCCTTCTCTAAACCATCAACAAATCATTGTCTCTCAACATGCTGGAGAGCAGTCCCAGACAGAGGGTCGGGTTGGGTTTGCCGAGTTTCCACAGACGAAGCGGCCCACCACCAAAGCTGCTGCACAAGGGGCCCAGAACAACTTCTTAGACAGCCATAACATACAGAGCTCCGATGGAGAGCCAGGACGAGAACCAAGCTCCAAAAGTCATTAAGGCTGACCCTGAAGCCGGCACATCACGAGGCGCTAGAAAAGCTCTGTCTGATCAAGTTCCACAGGAAGTGCCTGAGAGAGCACTACTGTCCTCCAATGTATACACGGCTGCTGCATTCTTAAAACCGCAAACTGTGTTTGATTTTGCAAAAAAACAGAATATTGGCGATGATGGATGGATAGAAACTTTTGAAGATTTCATAGATGCAATAGATGAAAAAGAGTATAAAGTATCTTGAGAAACATGGCCAATGAAGGAGGCAAGAAACCATGAAAAAGAATTTACAAGAAGGTGAAAAGACATATGATCAAATCGAAAAGGCCTTTAAGGTCAAGTTTAAGCCAGTGCCAAATGTGAATTATAAAAGATATATCTTCATCCAGAGACCAGGTAAGACCATTGATGAGTTTGTTGAAAGACTGGATGTTTGGTAAAGCACTGTAAATTCAATTAATTTATGATGAGGAGGCTACCCTCCTCAGAGTGATCAATGGATGTCTGTCGGAAGCATTTCAACGACGAATGCTGATGGAAACTGAGCTTGTATCAAGTCCTCAAGGCTGCTTGCGCTGACAAGCGTACTTATCGCCAAGTGACTGACATGGAGGCTGTAGATGCCCAAAGTGCGTCTGTCATGAGCACGAAAAGTAAGCCAAGGTACAAGGCTGAGGGACACAAGGTACTGTCTCCACAGAAAAACAAAACGTGTTACAGATACGGACTGTCATTTCCACACAAAGGTAAATGTCCCGCCATTGGACAGATATGCATAGACTGTGGTAAAGCGAATCATTTTGTGATAAACTGCAACGCGAAGATAAAAGTAAGTGTGTAATATAGAATCTATTTTTACTTAATCCTGCGTGGATTCCCTTTTTTGATTTACTCACTGTGTTGCTGCACTAGTGTGTTGCACAAATGCTCTGCACATTGCATCTTTAAACTAGCCCGACTGCTCTGCGCCAAGCTACCAGAGGGTGAGCGCAGGACAGGTTATCTCAGGTGTGTATCTGGTTTACCCTGACTAGAGTGGTGGATTCTGCCTGGCTTAGGTGCCTACCCTAGCCAACCAGAACCCCCATGTCGAACAGTGGTTCTTGTGAATCACTTGATTTCCCAGCATGCTCCTGCTGCAGGACCAGGTCAACGCACTTTGTGTAGGAGGACTAGCCACCATTTGTGTCTCAAAGGGAAGTGTGACTCTTTTTCCTAGAACATACATTTTTTTCCCCTGAATTGTAACTGTTCACTTCTCCATATTATATCAATGCAGCTTTTTCAAGAAATATTTTCTTCATGTAATTTTCAATGTTTTTTCTATTTTGCAGAACAATCACATCTAGAAAATATGAATGGGAAAGAAAGCCATAAAGGTTCCGGAGGCAAGATGAATTTTACTCAAAATATCTACTTAAGGAAACGGACAGAATGCACATGAAGGAGAGACGCTTTGCTTGTAATGTGTGTGACAAAGAATTTATCAATGAGACACTTCTTGTGAGGCACAAAAAAGGACACACCAGCCTCAGGCCATATCCCTGCGAAACATGTAAAAAGTGTTTCAGTCAAAAGGCAACTTTTTTACAGCATCAAAGAACACACACTGGAGAGCGGCCGTATCACTGCACAGTGTGTTCCAAGCGCTTTGCTCATAAGAATAGCCTCGTACAGCATCAACGTGTACACACAGGAGAGAGGCCTTATCACTGTACTGTATGTGCCAAGAGCTTCACTCGAAAGAAAATTCTTCATGAGCATCAACACATACACACAGGAGAAAAGCCTTTTCACTGCACCATGTGTGAGAAGAGCTTCAGTCAAAAGACAAAGCTACTAATGCACCAAAGAACACACACAGGGGAGAAACCTTATCATTGCACTGTGTGTTCCAAGCGCTTTGCTCATAAAAAAGGCCTTGTACAGCATCAAAGCGTACACACAGGAGAGAGGCCTCATCATTGCACTGTGTGTTCCAAAACCTTTTCTTGTAAAACAAACCTTGTACTGCATCAAAGAACTCACACAGGAGAGCGGCCTTATCACTGCACTCTGTGTTCCAAGCGCTTTTCTTATAAGGCGTCCCTTGTACAGCATCAAAGCGTACACACTGGAGAGAGGCCTCATCACTGCACTGTGTGTTCAAAGCGCTTTGCTCATAAAAAAGGCCTTGTACTGCATCAAAGAATACACACAGGAGAGCGGCCTTATCACTGCACTCTGTGTTCCAAGCGCTTTGCTGATAGGGGCTCCTTTGTACGGCATCAAAGAACACACACAGGAGAGAAGCTTTATCACTGCACTGGGTGTTCAAAGCGCTTTTCTCGTAAGGCGACCCTTGTACAGCATCAAATCGTACACACAAGATAGAGGCCTCATCACTGTACTGTGTGTTCAAAAACGTTTTCTCAGAAGGCAACCCTTGTACTGCATCAAAGAACACACACAGGAGAGAAGCTTTATCACTGCACTGAGTGTTCAAAGCGCTTTTCTCGTAAGGCGACCCTTGTACAGCATCAAATCGTACACACAAGATAGAGACCTCATCACTGTACTGTGTGTTCAAAAACCTTTTCTCAGAAGACAACCCTTGTACTGCATCAAAGAACACACACAGTAGAGAGGCCTTATCTATGCATTAGGTGTTCCAAGCGCTTTGCTTATCAGGGATCCCTTGTACGGCATCAAAGCATACACACATGAGAGAAGCCTTTTCACTGCACTGTGTGCGAGAAGAGCTTAAATCAAAAGTCAAGTCTCGTAACACCAAACACACTGGAGAGAAATCTTAACACTGCAAAGTGTCTTCCAAGCGCTTTTCTCAGAAAGAAAGTCCATGTACGGCATCAAAGTGCACACACAGGAAAGAGGCCTTATCACTGCACCGTGTGTGATAAGAGCTTTACTGGTAAGGCACATATGCAACGGCACCAAATAATACACACTAAACTGAACCCTATCCCTGCACAGTTTATGCCAGGAACTTCACTCAAAATGAACGTTTCTACAACATCAATAAATACAAACTAGATCCATTTTCACTGTAACAATCTTATGTCCTGCTTACCCCAAAGTAAGTTTTACTGGAATGTTGTAACTTAGCAAGGCCTTATAGTCAGCCGCAACGCTATCACACCGTCTTACAAAACACACACTAAACTACTACTTACATTCACAACACCTTTTAGCTCACAGCTAGGGCTCTCAGCACAGCCCCCTATTCGTAGATGCCAAAGTCCCTACTCGCCTCTTGGAACGGACTTGCGTCCATCTTCAGCCCAGGTGCTGCTCGCTCTTTGTGGTGCGTGATTACCGCTGGAGCTGCAGAAAGAAACGTGGGCTCTTTTCCCTTCCCATCATACCTTTTATCACATATGTTTAAGAGTTAATAGTTGAACTGTGTTTATTGCAGATGTATGTAGACCTCTTTACCTCAATAAATCCTGCTGTATCTTGCATTACAATGGGTTCGAGTCAGCATTCTGTGCATTTAAGATCCCCTCCTAGAGGGCGCGCATTTATTTTTGTGTCACTCTGTAAGCTCCACAGCGCTCAGGCTTTGGTAGTGAAGTGTTCTGCCGCAACCAACTGGAAAGCAGCTAACCCACTGAGCAGCCCTTATCTCTGAGTGCTGCCAGGTATAACTTGATTTACCTCTTGTAAGGAGTAAGTACTGTGTCCAGACTGATTTTTAAAATTTCTTTTTTCATCCCAGTTCTTTTTTGCTATCTCATTTGAAGAATGCAAAATACAACAAGACTTAGGGCAGGATGTACTAGCATCAGGAATACCGATTTCCTATTTGCGATTCTCTATGAGTCGCAATTTGGAAATCGGAATTCCTAATGTATGAAAGCAACTCTTTTGAGTTCCATTAGCGATTGCTAGCGAGTTTCAAATAGACCTACCTCATGCATATTAGTGAGGTAGGTCGCAATTTGAGACCCATTAGGAATCACAACCATCACAGAGATGGCAGCCTGTTACGGTCAGCAGACCACCATATCTATGATTGGGTTTTAATAAAGCAGTCTGTTTATTTTTTTTTAATGCAGTTCGTTTTCCTTAAAGGATAATGGGATGCATTTAAAAAGAAAAAAAATAAGCTTTTTCGTTAAATTTTTTAAGAGTAGACAGTGAGGTCCGTGGGACAGCCGCCTGCTCCTAAAAATATTTGTTTTCCATTCTTCAAGCGACCCGCACCTATTTGCAAATGTGTTACCACATCTTTCAGGGAGTCAGTAAAACTTGACCTTAATTCGGTCGCAAAACTTTCATACAGCCCATTCAGATTCAGTAATTGTAAGAAATGCTGTGAACACGCCCCTTTTAAATACCAAATCTCAAACACTAATTGCAAGTAGGTAGCGTGTTACTGAATCACAATTTGTATTTGGTACATTTGTAAAAGCATTTTTGCAGTTGGACGTTTCCGACTTCAAAAATGCTTTGCACAAGGGGCCCCTAATGATTTACTCCCCCAGCAGGAGAACTAGCCAATAGGGCACTAAACTAATGGTGCAGCGCCAGCTTTGCACGTGTGCAGCAACAGCGGTGGCATGAGCACTGGCACTTAGGTTTTTAAAAAAACAAATTGATTACAGCAAGCATTCATTTATTTGTGCTCCTCATGATTGAAGATATCTCTTTCAGTCTTAGGCTTGGAGATAATATTTTGATTGAAGTCCATGTTCGTGTTTTCCCAGCGGACGGCAGATGCTCCTGCTGTTCTTGGTCCATTCATCACACACTCCTGCTGGTGCTTGCTGACTCTTTATGCTTCTGTGCACTTTACCATTGGTGCAGCAGGTGCAGTGGCACGGGGCCCAGGACTGTGAGGGGCCCGTTGACCCTGTAAATTACTGTATATTAGCATCCCAACAACAGTCAAATTGGTGATTTCCTTTGCTTGCACCTGAGCTCATGGCATCCTGGTCTTTCCACAAACATGCATAAACCCGAGCTGGGCGTCACTGCTAGCGCTGATGGAGGGCTGTACGTTTTGGAAGGAGAGTCGATCTCTCAGGACCATGCTCAGATAAAATGATCATTATTACGAGTGACTGCGGTGCCGACACCTGAGCGGCAGGAACCCTTCATCTACCTCTGCTTGGTTCATGCGGGGCTTCATTCTGCCTAAAATAAGGTTCCCATATGTTTCATTTAACAACACAGTTTGCTTCCTAAATGCTTCGGCAAATTTATATTTTAGTGGGATGAACAGCACATAGGATTATACCTGCAAGCGTTTTGGAAATACAAACAGACACACACACGCATCAATCCTTTTAAGAATATCCACACCTTATGTCCATTATACTCCACTCCACGTGTTGTATAGCATTCCCCATCATAGGGAGGGGACGCCTTCACAAAAGAAGGGTCGAGGACGTGTTGCATCTTAAAAGGCTTCAAGCCTGTGCTCTGCGTGCTGCAGATGTCCGCAGTGGATGCCTTAACCACCTGCGCTACCTTACATGCTTACTAAGACACAGGAACAATGCTGTATGTATGTCTATTGTAACTGAGGATCAACAAACGTTTTGGTTTAGAGGATCGCCTAAACCTTTTTGTTTAGTAGCTACAAGCACTTTCTTTCTGTGGCACTTTGCATTTCATGTTCACTGTGCTGCGGCTCACCATTACCAGTCCAACAAATAAAAATGCAATTGAGAATTGGTTGCAGGTTGGAGGTTGCAGGCTCCACTCATCCTCCACCGTTCCACATGCAGGTAGTTTGGATCTTCCATTTATTTAAGGCAATTCCTGAAATATCAGAAATAGCTGTATAGTCCAGAAAAATCTTTCACACTCCTTCCTTTCTTTTCTTGTCCAACTCCTCTTTGCTGTTTTTTTTTTATTATTATTTTTTTATTAACATTTTAAAGATCACACATGCACATTTGACCACCTCGTAGTCCCACTGCACAACATAGTTCTTGTATGATACAGAAAGTAGTACAAAGCATTCAGTGGAAAGTGGCGCTCTTCAGTATACCTTTCTGCTGCTGACATTCATTCGATAGACTTCTCCCCACACATCTGCCCCAGAGGACCTGTCGTCCGTACATTCTTCAACTGCATACATTTGTTCGTCCTTTGCAGGGGTCTGGTGTTACCGCAGCCCCATTCCATAGCCCACCACGCTGCACCCTGCAATCCTCTTTTAGTATCCTTTGTCCAGCATCGCCCCTCTGCGTTCCCTTCTTCCTCAGCATTTTCGCCTTTATCCACTAAGTATGCCTTATAAAGGGCCCAGTAGTCCCTAGGGTGGTTCTGCACAGACTGAAGCTCATTAGAAGTGTCCAACTACTCATTACAGTGTGCCATGTCCGAGTGCCGATCCCCCAAATTTGGAGCTGGGACCCTTGCCCAGCGCATCGCTACTCTGCGCTTAGCTAATAGTAGTCCAATAGCTATCTTCCTGACCGATTTTTCTAGGTCCTTATCGTATCCCAATAAAGCTAGCATTGGTTCCATCTGTATAGTGAGGCTGTTCTAGCCGTCCATGCCTGGAAAACTCCCTCCCAGAATTGAAGTATCGCCGGAGAGAACCAAGCAGCATGTATAAACCCTTCTTCCTGCTCACTGCATCGCAGGCAGTTTGCAGATTCCCGTAGGCCATATCGGTACAATCTTTCCAGCGTATAATACACACGGTTTATGTACTTAAAGTGTATCAACTGGTGTCCCCATTTACAGATCCCTCCTTCGTTCTAGTGGATTGGTGTGGCTCACTGGTTAGAGGCAGCAGACCCGGGAGCAGAAGTCGGCCAGGACCAGGGTTCAATTCCCGACGCGGCAGGGTCGTGGACTTTGGTCAGCGGACTCGATAATTCTCGCTTTGGTGCCTACTCTAATCAGGGGTCCCACTCGGCAACTCTGGGCACTAGCTTGCCTAATCTCCACAACGGCCCCTCCAACGCCGGGGATGCTTGGCTCCAACTTGGGGACTCCCAGCCGGGACCATCACACAGGGAAAGCCAGGACGGGTTCCCCAGCGTTACACAGCGCCAGGAAACCTCCGGGTAACAGTGCGCTTTACAAGCTCAAACATAATAATAATAATAATAGCGCAGCAGGACTGCCATACCTTATCTTCTATGGGCCGACCCAAGTCTCTCGGCTAGTCCGATCTTGCTTCAATCGCACTGGGTCTGCACCTGCCTGTGCGTAAGCATAGAGCACTCTTACTAACTTGTCTGGGGCTTCTTCTGTTTCAGGGCAGAACGTGCCGGCATGTCTAGTGGCTCTTGCAAGTCTTGTCCTAATAGTTCTCTCAATTCATGGCAGTGATATCGAGTCAGGGCTGATGGCGGGTGATTTGCTCAGGGATATTCCTCTGATTCCCAACCTTTACTTTGTAAAAAAGATCTCCCATCTTTGTTACCCCTTACGTTTGCAGGGCAGTTCTCATATTTGTTACCAGTACTAACGAGAGCCAGGTGCACCGCTCCAGTTCAACATGCAGGAATACAAGAGTGTGCCCCTTGTTTATCTCACAAGCTCCACCATGCATGTGATGTAGTGTTCAGTAGATTCAAGACTCCAATTTGGCGGGTTGGAGCCTCGAACATTACTGTGGGAGTGTGTGGGGGTGTGCGGCGTCTCTCTCCAAGCACTGATTAGGCAGATCGTGTGGGCCATGAATCCAGTAGTAGGTGAAGGAGCTTTGCACCACTTTATAGTACAATTCTAGGTCTGGCGCATTAAGACCCCCTATGTCATAAGATAGAGTGAGGACCTCCCACCGAACCTTTGGCTGCTTTCCCGTCCATGCTAATTGTGTCAGAAAACTGCATAATGTCGCAAAAATTGCTTTAGACAGGAGAGTAGGTATGTTCAGAAACAGAAATCTAGGGAGGACTACCATTTTCATAAGAGCTATGGGCCCAATGAGAGAGAGTGGTAGTTTGACCCAGAGGTTCACATCTTCTAACATTTGTATTGCCTTACCGTAGTTCTCAAGTATGACTATTGCTGGGTCTTTATGAATCTATATTCCCAAATATCGTTCTGCTTCTGTCGTCTATCGTAAGGGGAATTCCAATACTGGTGGCGTCGTGGATGGGGTAAATGGAAACATGAAGGACTTATCCCAGTTAAGCTTTAGCCCTGAAAGACCCCCAAATCATACCACTTCTCTTAATATAGGCGTAGGATTCTTCCCTGGTTCCCGAACATACAGCAACATGTTGTCAGCGTATGCTGATATGACTAGTCTGTAGCTCGGGGGATCACGACCCTCTGTGACCATGATATTCTCGGAGCGCGCACGCCAGCAGCTCTACTATGAGAGCACTAGCTGGGGCGATAGTGGGCAGCCCTAATGGGTGCCTCTTGTAATCGGACTTTGGGACGTGGTTATTGCACCAATACGAATATGTGCTACCAGTTTGTTGTGCAGTGTCTTAACCAATTGTTGAAATACTTCTTCCACTCCAATCCGTCTCAAGGTTGCTCTTATGAATACCCACTCGACTGAGTCAAACGCCTTTTCGGCGTCCAAAAAGACTGCTGCCGCTTCTGTTTCTTGGTCCAGGTGCTGTAGTGCATCCAGCAGCGTCCTTAGGATTAGTATTCAGACTCCGACCCGGGACAAATCCCGACTGCTCTGGCCCCACCACTCTTGGTAATATCAACTCCAGCCTATTGGCAAGTACTTTAGCGTATATTTTCACGTCAACATTTAATAACGATAAAGGCCCACAGGAGGAGCAGGCATTGGGAGGTTTGCCAGGTCTAGGGCCTCGCGCATCAAAGGTGGCATTATTCTGGTCTGTACCATTTCTTCATAGAGCATGTCTAAGTGTGGTATCAGGACATCTTGATATGCTTTATAAAAAGCCACAGTTATGCCATCCATCCCCGACACTTTCCCAGGTTGCATACCCGCCGGTGCTGCACGGATCTCCTCCGGGTCCAGCGGAGCCATCAGATGCTCCCACGTCATTTTAATGTGCTCCAAATGGTCATTCATGGCTGCCTCATCCGGGGTTATTCAAGACCTATTTAACTCTGCCTAGTATTTGCCAAATCTCTCTGCTATATGTTGCAGCTCATGTAGGGGTTTGTCATCTTCATCTAACTCTTCCAACAGAGTCTCTACCTCTCTCCTAGAATGCACCAATGCTCCTAGCGTTGTCCCTGGGTGTTCCCCTTCTCGGTATGCTCTGGCTACCGCATACTGTCCCGTATGCTTAAACTCCTGGGCTGCTATTTCATTGTCCTCTTCTAGTCTAACCTGGATGTACCTTAACGTTTGTTTATCTCCCAACCGTTGATGTTTCGTTTCTAGCTCTCTTTCTAGGAGTGTTCACCTACTCCGGAGGGATTTCAGTACCCCTGAGTGCTTTGATATAACCATCCCCCCGATATAAACTTTGAATGTTTCCCAGAGCGTTCAAATGTATCCACCGAGCCTACATTGTCTGAGAAAAACTCACTTATTAGCTGGCTCAATTCCACTTTAAAGGCGGAGTCTAGGAGAGAGCGGGGTGGGAATCGCCAAGTAAAGGCAGAGGTCTGGCATTGTCAGAGCTCCATGGTCAATATCACTGGCGAGTGATCGGAATATGTACGGGGAGAGGTTCACGTTGTGTAACCCTAGGCACTAGGCTCTTAAAGATTGACCAATAATCTATCCTAGTGTGTATGTCATGTACGGTGGAATAGTGCATATACCTGACCCGTATTTAAGCAATGTCTCCATATATCCACCATTCCCAAACAGTCCATTAAATCTGTGATGGTTTTTGCAGCTGCTGCCTGTCTGCGGGTCGGGTCCAATGATCTATCCATAGCAGGTTCAGGGGGGGCAATTAAATTCACCCCTCTAAATCTGAGGCAGGCCATCGTCCTGGTGCAGGTAGGTGCCGAGTGTGTGGTAAAACTGCGGGTCATCATAGTTAGGACCATAGAGTCCAACCAACAGGACTGCCACGCCTTCCTTATATCAACGGGCCACCACAAATCTACCGCTTGGGTCAATGCGTACATTTTTTATCGTCACACCTGCCTTATTGTCAGCCCAGATAAGGACCCCCCTAGCACGTGAGGTAAATCCAGATGCAATAAATTGACATGTTGTCGTTTCGCCCTCTTTCTCATTGGCTCAAAATCTGGTTGAACAAGCGTACCGCCCTAAATAGAGAGATCCTAAGGGATTGTATGGCTCTGGACCATGCCCACTACATTCCTTGGTTAAAATACATCCGGGATGAATATAGGACTCTTGGTAGGGCGGATCTCTATAGTAATCCGAATTCAAAGAAAGAAAAGATCTTCTTTGGGCCGCTGGTGAATAGGCAAGAGCGTGACTTAATGAAGTCCAGTGTATGTAAATATATTATTCTTAAGACGGACCTACAATTGAACCGCATCTCCTAGGGCTTCCCAAAACGCATGACCGTTTTCTATTAACCGCTTAACCGTGTTGGCAATTCCGCCGCGGTGCGGTGGTGTAGCGCAGTTGCCGGGGCCGCGTCGCCCAACAGATGTGCGCAGCACTACGAAGGTAGTGCAATCGACGGCCGTTGGTCGACCCCAGCAGCGAAGGGGTTAACAAGATTACGTTTTGATTTATTTCACCTTCTCCTCACCCACCTGCGAGGGAGTAGAAAAGGCGAGACTCTGTTGCCATGTGGTTGTGATGGCAAATCCCCTCAGGATATGACTCATTTTTTAATGTTTTGTAGTTGTTATGAGCTGCTGATGAAAATGCTATTAATTCCCGTTTTAAAACAAGCAAATTTTACGCAAGTGCGCCCTGCTTTTACCTTTTTAGCCATGCTTTCAGGTTCCACTTTATGTCATGTTTTTAGTCTTTTAAAGGTTGCAGTTCGGCTTAGATCTAGCTGCGACTAAATTTCATATATGAAGTAGTCCTGAAAGTGTGATCATTCTTGATTTGTATATATTATGTAGATCATTTTTTATGTCCTTTTTTACTGTACTTTATAATTAATTAAAACCATTGATCAGTGATATTCATGGACGGGATCCGTCTGCTACAATGTAACTTGGACTTTTATGTTTTTTATGCAAAAGCTGAATAAAGTACTTTGATTGATTGATTTGACCTTGCAATCCACGTTGCGTCAATTTATCTCTATTGTGGTCCAGGTGCGTCTCCTGGTGCATCTTCATCTACACTGTAGCGTTTGAGATATTCTATCACCTTCCGTATTCTCCTACGGTCATTCAACCCTCTAACATTCCATGTATGGAGTCTAATCTGCGGCTTTGTGTGTGGATCAATCATTCCTTGTCTTGTACCTTTCCATGATCTCAGTGCTTTGTGTGCTGTGTAGTTACGAGTATCCACATTGTCAACATACACACTTCTACCTAACAAAACTAAATAGACAATACCATCCCCGTTATGGATCCCACCCACGCTATACATTCCCAAACTTTGCATAGCATCTCTGCGACCCCCCTCCCTCCCCCAATGCCCCTCCCGGTAACTTAAAAGTGCTGTAAACTATACAAGGTGGTGCACACATGAGGGCGAATGTTGCTCATCTCCACTCTTCCCTAATCCCAGCCTTCATTCAGACGCTATCTCTCTGGGGTCTTAATTATTTGGAATCCAATCATCTCTTGCAGGATTCCCAGTCTGGATTTAGACTGGGCTTCAGCACTGGGACTGCGCTGCTTGAGGTGGCTGAGTCCATTAGAGAGTGCGTGGATGGGGCAAGGAGGCTACGTTAGTTCTCCTCGACATATCCGCGGCTTTCGATACTGTGTCTCATGATATATTACTGGATCGCTTGCGCAATATTGGGATTGGGGGTACCCCCCTGGCCTGGGGTAAGGTCGTTCCTTGAGGGTAGATCTCAACCGGTCTTCCTTGGGCCTTTTGTATCGGAAGCAAAGCCCCTGCTTTGTGGTGTTCCACAGGGCTCTGCACTTACCCCTGTATTCTTTAATATCTACCTTACCCCGCTGGCAAAGTTGGCTGAAGACTGGGGGGTCAGAGTGATCTCTTATGCTGATGACAGTCAGCTTTTGTTTTCCTTTAGAGATCATTCTGACGGCAGCTTGGCCAATTTTCGTCGCTGCCTTATTAACATCTCCTCCTGGATGACGTCTAACAATCTTAAACTTAATACGGATAAGACGGAAGTCTTGTTTTTTAATCAGAAGTCCCCTCTCCCCCCTCCGCTTTGATGGCAGGCGGAGCTTAATCCCCCTCCTGCTCCAGCTCAAACAGCTCGTAATCTGGCCTTTCAATTTCATGTAAAACCAATATCAATTAAGTGACTTCAGCCTGTTTTGGTAAACTTCGCATGATCAGAAAGATTTTTCCATATCTTCCTCTTGACTCGCGTAGGACGGTTGTCCATGCCCTGATTACCTCTTATTTGGATTATTCAAATAGCTTGTATGTTGGGGCTCCAGCATACCAGATCCATCAGCTGCAAATCGTGCAGAATGCGGCTGCTAGGCTAATTGGTAACATCCCCTACCGCCGCTCTATTTCCCCATACTTAAGGAAGCTGCATTGGCTGCCAGTGACCCGACGTATTCAATTTAAAGCAATGGTCTTTGCTTTTCGGGCCCTTAATGGCCGTGGCCCTGTTTATCTGCAAAATAGGCTGAAACTTGTTCATTCAATTAGAAATCTCAGAGCTAAAAATCTCCGTCTGCTTGCCACCCCTCGGTTTCATCGGTCCAGAATGGGAGGCAGGTCCTTTACGGTAGGGACCGCTAAACTCTGGAACAGCCTCCCACTAGAGCTTAGGCTGGCTTCATCGGAATCACAGTTTCGTAATAAATTGAAAACTTGGCTGTTCTCCTGTCCCTAGTCGCTGCCTTCTGTATTAATAGTTTGCTGTCTAGCTGCTGCCATCTTTTCTCTTAGGTCTCTGTCTGCAGGGCCGGGACACCCCCGTTGGGGGTAGCCGTGCGCTTTATAAGCTTCTAATTAAATAAATACATAAAAACGTAATGTGCACAAACAACGTTGCTTGGTTCCACTTGTTACCTAAGCGTTAAGAACATCAAGGGCCAGTTTGGATAATCGAGTCCTCTCCCTTCAGAGGAGTTCTATCCCCGCCTCCTCGTCTCCATTGCACGCAAGTATGTCCATGCTCAGCATCTACATGTTCCGTACCATCTTACCAATAATCCAATGAGAAGGTCCAATCTTCTCCTCCCCCACCAGGTGAACACTTTCACAGCCGTCTCTCAGCAAAGGATAAAACCATGGTGTGCTTACAATATTTGCAGTGCGCTTAGCGCAGCTCCACACCCTGATCTCATATCCCCAACTTAGCAGGAGAGTTGGGGGCAGCTCTGATGTTACCATCACCTCATTGCTCCTCTAGGTCCGGAGCGTCCTCATCTTCATTCAAATTACCTTTGGGGAGGTCCCTTTTGTCTTTAACTTTTCATATTTGCTTACGGAACTGGAGTGCTGTCTTGGGATCTGTAAAGAAGAGAGTCTTCCCCTCATTTACATTTCTGAGCTTAGCGGGATACATCATGCTATATATATATATATATATATATATATATATATATATATATATATCTCGGTGCTTTCTCTTCACTGGCACAAACTGGCGGCAAGGTTCCTGCACTTGCTGCGTGAAGTCGGGATAAATGGATTACTTCATGTCCTCGTGGCGCAGAGTCCGAATCTCTCTGGCCTTATGCAGTGCAGCATCCCGGTCCCTATAGTTTCAAAATGTGGCAATTATTGGGTGAGGGGCGGCCTCCAGGACCGGATTCGGGGCAGCTCCCAGGATCGGCTTCAGGGTGACCCCCAGGACCGGCTTCGGGGCCAAGGCACGGTGAGCCCGCTCCACCACAAAGATCTCTGAAAAAGTGTCTCTGCCCATTATGCTCACCAGTGTGCTTTCCACAAATTGCTGTATATTCATTATATTGGCTTTTTCCGCAACTCCCACTATACGCACACACCACATAGGGCCCCACTCGTGGCCGTGCCTAAGTGTGCTCCATTTGGCCGGGTTCGGTGTCCTCTCCTGCTCCGAATACACCCCCGCAGTCCACACCTGACCCGGGTCCATGGCCCAGGCGCCACCATGATGAGTCCACGCCTTCCGTTGGTTCTGGTTTTATCAGTCCGGCATGAGTATATGTTTTATATTGGTTTGCTGTGATTTAACAGGGTACACGTTCTTTGCTGATAACTTTGAGCGGAATTCAAAATTGATAATTCTACATATTGCTATCCGTTTTGCCGGCATATTAATTCTGGTGAATATCTAACTTACGAAGTTCTAGACACGATAACACATACTTTTTAATGGTCTGCATACCCCTTCACGCGCCACCAAAAGCATTCTGTTGCTTTGCTGAGCTTGTTTCCATCCTCCTCGGCTCACATCCCCTCCTCTTCTGAGGTGACTGGTGACCCGACTTGCCGCAGAGTGCAGAAGGTGAGCCGGGTTCTCTCTCTGCTGGAGGAGGAGGCAGCACGCCGCCACAGACCTCTGCCCATAGTGCACCAGCTCACCTCACTGCTGCTGCCTGGAGAGCCAGTGATCGGACTGACATACTGTCGTTGCAGAGCCAGCTCTCTCCTTAGCCATCCCAGGGGCACCTTCCTGACGCCTGTTGACAGCAACCAAGGACCCATTCCTCTGACCACCCTGCTGCAGCACCAGTCTGGGGACTGGAAAGTTATTTCAAAATAGATTTATGTATGTGCGTGTTTATTTTCTGGCAGAGATCTCTGACTGATCACGACCCGCAAGGCTTTCCCTCTGCCTTCCCTTCAGGATTCATGCTGGTGCAGGCGGTCTGCTACAGGGTGCGAGAACGGCGCATGCCTTACTGGAGGATAGGATCCGTACACCCTGACGTAGCTGGTGCATCCTTATTATACACGCATTAAAAATGCAATAGGTCTTGCCTTTGATTAAGTTAAAGCCATTTGCTTTGCTAATGATACTGTATATGAAAGCAAATGGCTTTAACTTAATGAAAGGCGAGACCTATAATTTACTGTGGCGCCAAGGTACCACCCTGTTGCAACTTTAGTGTCTTTACACAGCGTGCAGTGGATGTAATCCGCACAAACTGAGGGGCAGATTTACAAGAAAGTGACGCATCTATAGAGATGCGTCACTTTCCTTGCGCCACAGTAGAAAATGCTTGTACCACCATGGATGTGCCGTATTTACAATATGGCACACCATGGCACAAGGACTGACAGATGCGTCAGAAATTCTGACGCATCTGTTGGCGGAAAAGTCACGCATTGCTGGAGTCATGTCGCAAGCATGACGCAACTTCAGCAATGTGTGTTGAGGCCGATTCCCACACACTGCGTCACTAGGGTTTTGACGCAGTGGCATCCTAAAAGTGGCACAGTGAAATCTTCGCTTTTATAAGGCTTTCCTGCGTGGTAACTCCCACCATGTATACATTTTACCTAACGCAGGTATAATGTGACGCCGGGCTTTACAAAGTGACGCGTCTCCTTAGATGCGTCACGGTGTAAATAGGCCGCATTGTTTACGCCGTTGTTGTCTCGTGTCTTTCATTTCCTCTCTCTGTTTCTGCACGGCCTGCTCACCCTCTCTCAACAGTCTGCTCACCCTCTCTCCACGGCCTGCTCACCCTCTCTTCACGGCCTGCTCACCCTCTCTCCACAGCCTGCTCACCCTCTCTCCAAGGTCTGCTCAGCCTCTCTCCACAGCCTGCTCACCCTCTCTCCTCGGCCTGTTCATCCTCTCTCCTCAGCCTGCTCACCCTCTCTCCTCGGCCTGCTCACCCTCTCTCCATGGCCTGCTCACCCTCTCTCCACAGCGGCCTGCTCACCCTCTCTCCACAGCCTGCTCACCCTCTCTCCAAGGTCTGCTCAGCCTCTCTCCACAGCCTGCTCACCCTCTCTCCTCGGCCTGTTCATCCTCTCTCCTCAGCCTGCTCACCCTCTCTCCTCGGCCTGCCCACCCTCTCTCCATGGCCTGCTCACCCTCTCTCCACAGCGGCCTGCTCACCCTCTCTCCTCGGCGGCCTGCTCACCCTCTCTCCACAGCGGCCTGCTCACCCTCTCTCCACGGCCTGCTCACCCTCTCTCCACGGCCTGCCCACCCTCTCTCCACAGCCCAC
Organism: Lissotriton helveticus; assembly: GCF_964261635.1. NCBI lineage: Eukaryota > Metazoa > Chordata > Amphibia > Caudata > Salamandridae > Lissotriton > Lissotriton helveticus. The sequence continues at coordinate 47,122,386 of NC_136057.1, read as the reverse complement.
CCTCTCTCCACGGCCTGCCCACCCTTTCTCCACAGCCCACCCTCTCTCCTCGGCGGCCTGCTCACCCTCTCGCCACGGCCTGCTCACCCTCTCTCCACAGCCTGCTCACCCTCTCTCCTCGACCTACTCACCCTCTCTCTTCGGCCTGCTCCCCCTCTCTCCACGGCCTGCTCACCCTCTCTCCATGGCCTGCTCACCCTCTCTCCTCGGCCTGCTCACCCTCTCTCCTCGACCTACTCACCCTCTCTCTTCGGCCTGCTCACCCTCTCTCTTCGGCCTGCTCACCCTCTCTCCACAGCCTGCTCACCCTCTCTCCTCGACCTACTCACCCTCTCTCTTCGGCCTGCTCACCCTCTCTCCTCGGCCTGCTCACCCTCTCTCCACTGCCTGCTCACCCTCTCTCCACAGCCGGCTCACCCTCTCTCCTCGGCCTGCTCACCCTTTCTCCTCGGCCTGCTCACCCTCTCTCCATGGTCTACCCTCTCTCCTCGTCCTGCTCACCCTCGCTCTTCAGCCTGCCCTCCTCTGGGAGCTCCCACACAAGACCCCTTTGAGTCGACGCCCCCATGCCAGACCTGTGCACTCTGTCTTCAGGTGGAGTCGGTATACCTGGGCACAAGCAGCCCTGTGTGCAAGGCAGGGCCGCTGGCACACAAGGGGACTTTCTGGAGCCTGGCAGGACCGTGGGCAACATGGGCTGGCTGGCTGTCGGACCCCTCCTGAGTGCCAGATCGCCCACACCAGGTCCAGAGGACAGAAACATGGACGCACTGAGCATGCACACGGACAAGCGCACCCAATTTCAAGAAGTCTATCAGACAAACGCCCAAGGACGCAGGCATGAGTGCACACAGGCCCGCAAACACGCAGGCATGAGGGCACACAGGTCCACAAGCACGCAGGCATGAGCGCGCAAAGACCCGTAAGCATACAGGCATGAGCGCACACAGGCCCGCAAGCACGCAGGCATCCAGTGCACACAGGCCAGCAAGCACGCAGGCATGAGTGCACACAGGCCACAAGCATGTCCTTTGGATTTTAATATATGTGTATACATATATATGTTTTTCAGATCTGAATAGGAAACATAGAGAGTGGGTATTTGAGCAAACGTGGAGATAGCTAAATGGTAAGAAGACATTTGTGGTGAATAGGGGAAAGTACCATGGTACATGGCAGTAGGGAATATACACGGATAGTGAATTGGTAGATATTATGTTGTATTTTACAGAGAATTTAACAGAAGAAGTGAAGAAACAAAGGGAAGTTGAGGTCCTAACTTGGATCCTATTCACTAAAGAGGTGAGATTCAATTTGAACTCATGTTAGGAACCTGCTTTTTGTAACTTCAGAGTACCCTAGAAATTGATGGGCATGAGAGTAATGCTCAGCAATAATTGACTCTTTTGAAGTATATGATGATAAATATGACGTGTACCATATATATCATTGGGATGTTTTTATTACAGATATCGAATGGTGGTCAATACCTATTATAAACTGGGATTAGAGAGATTTATCTGTCGAACAAACTATTAAACTATTAAAAGGTAGGCGTCTCTGAATTTTTGAGGCATTCTGTGAGTTTGGGGAACAGATCTATGGAGTTCATTTGAAGGTATTTTGAACAATACTTCAGACTGCCAAATAGGCAGGAGGAGAGGTATTAAGTATAAATGATTGTGTACTGTCATGGTAATATTGTAATTTTGGTTATTGGCTTTTCAAGTGTATAATGCACTTCCCTTGTTTGATTTATATTTCAACAGCCCTGATGATGTCCTTCATTGGACGAAACGCGTCAGCTGTGGCTGTTTGATGTTTTGAGTAAATTTGGACTCATTTATGTTGAAAATCACTAAGGAAGCTGTCGCCAGTTGATGAATGAAAACGTGAATAAAAATAATTGGGAATCAACAATCTTTGGCCCTGTGATATTTTCAAGAAGTATGGACCGCTCCCTCTAATTATTGGAATTGTATTGGACATTTTTGGATCTTAGGACGGTGGATCCACTTGGGGGTTTGGAGCGGACGCCAAACCAAAATAGACAATTGAGTTATCTCTATTTGTGAATTTGGGTTATTTTCTGTGCTACAGTGTGTGGTGCCCTCACCGTTGCTTCTTTTGAACACCGCAAGCACGCAGGCATGAGTGCACACAGGCCCGCAAGCACGCAGGCATGAGTGCCCACAGGCCCGCAGGCATGAGTGCACACAGGCCCGCAAGCAGGCAGGCATGAGTGCACACAGGCCAGCAAGCACGCAGGCATCCAGTGCACACAGACCAGCAAGCACGCAGGCATCCAGTGCACACAGGCCAGCAAGCACGCAGGCATCCAGTGCACACAGGCCCGCAAGCATGCCGGCATGAGTGCACACAAGCACGCAGGCATGAGTGCACACAGGCCCTTAAAAACCCAGGCATGAGTGCACACAGGCCCGCAAACACGCAGGCATGAGTGCACACAGGCACGCAGGCATCCAGTGCACACAAGGCAGCAAGCACGCAGGCATGAGTGCACACAGGCCAGCAAGCACACAGGCATGAGCGCGCACAGACCTGAAAGCACGCAGGCATGAGCGCACACAGGCCAGCAAGCATGCAGACATGAGCGCACACAGGCCCACAAGCAGGCAGGCATGAGTGCAAACAGACCTGAAAGCACACAGGCATGAGTGCACACAGGCCAGCAAGCACGCACGCATGAGTGCACACAGGTCCCCAAGCATACAGGCATGAGCGCACACAGGCCAGCAAGCATGCAGACATGAGCGCACACAGGCCCACAAGCATGCAGACATGAGCGCACACAGGCCCGCAAGCACGCAGGCATGAGCGCACACAGGCCCGCAAGCACGCAGGCATGAGCGCACACAGGCCAGCAAGCATGCAGACATGAGCGCACACAGGCCCGCAAGCACGCAGGCATGAGCGCACACAGGCCCGCAAGCACGCAGGCATGACCGCACACAGGCCCGCAAGAACGCAGGCATAAGTGCACACAGGCCCGCAAGCACGCAGGCATGAGTGCCCACAGGCCCGCAGGCATGAGTGCACACGGGCCCGCAAGCAGGCAGGCATGAGTGCACACAGGCCAGCAAGCACGCAGGCATCCAGTGCACACAGACCAGCAAGCACGCAGGCATCCAGTGCACACAGGCCCGCAAGCATGCCGGCATGAGTGCACACAAGCACGCAGGCATGAGTGCACACAGGCCCGCAAAGACGCAGGCATGAGTGCACACAGGCCCGCAAGCACGCAGGCATGAGTGCACAAAGGCCAGCAAGCACGCAGGCATCCAGTGCACACAGGCCAGCAAGCACGCAGGCATGAGTGCACACAGACCTGAAAGCACGCAGGCATGAGTGCACAAAGGCCAGCAAGCACGCAGGCATCCAGTGCACACAGGCCAGCAAGCACACAGGCATGAGTGCACACAGACCCTCAAGCACGCAGGCATGAGTGCACACAGGCCCGCAAGCACGAATGCATGAGCACACACAGGCCAGCAAGCACGCAGGAATGAGCGCACACAGGCCCACAAGCACGCAGGCATGAGCGCACACAGGCCCTCAAGCACGCAGGCATGAGCGCACACAGGCCCGCAGGCATGAGCGCACACAGGCCAGCAAGCACGCAGGCATGAGTGCACACAGGCCAGCAAGCACGCAGGCATCCAGTGCACACAGACCAGCAAGCACGCAGGCATCCAGTGCACACAGGCACGCAGGCATGAGTGCACACAGGCCCTTAAAGACGCAGGCATGAGTGCACACAGGCCCGCAAACATGCAGGCATGAGTGCACACAGGCCCGCAAGCATGCAGGCATCCAGTGCACACAAGGCAGCAAGCACGCAGGCATTAGTGCACACAGGCCAGCAAGCACGCAGGCATGAGTGCACACAGACCTGAAAGCACGCAGGCATGAGTGCACACAGGCCAGCAAGCACGCACGCATGAGTGCACACAGGACCGCAAGCATACAGGCATGAGTGCACACAGGCCAGCAAGCATGCAGACATGAGCGCACACAGGCCCACAAGCACGCAGGCATGAGCGCACACAGACCTGAAAGCACGCAGGCATGAGCGCACACAGGCCAGCAAGCATGCAGACATGAGCGCACACAGGCCCACAAGCACGCAGGCATGAGTGCACACAGACCTGAAAGCACGCAGGCATGAGTGCACACAGGCCAGCAAGCATACAGGCATGAGCGCACACAGGCCAGCAAGCATGCAGACATGAGCGCACACAGGCACACAAGCACGCAGGCATGAGCGCACACAGGCCCGCAAGCACGCAGGAATGAGCGCACACAGGCCCACAAGCACGCAGGCATGAGCGCACACAGACCCGCAAGCACGAGCGCACCCAGGCCCGCAGGCATGAGTGCCCACAGGCCCGCAAGCACGCAGGAATGAGCGCACACAGGCCCACAAGCACGCAGGCATGAGCGCACACAGGCCCGCAAGCACGCAGGCATGAGCGCATACAGGCCAGCAAGCATGCAGACATGAGTGCACACAGGCCCGCAAGCACGCAGACATGAGTGCACACAGGCCCGCAAGCACACAGGCATGAGTGCCCACAGGCCCGCAGGCATGAGTGCACACGGGCCCGCAAGCAGGCAGGCATGAGTGCACACAGGCCAGCAAGCACGCAGGCATCCAGTGCACACAGACCAGCAAGCACGCAGGCATGAAGTGCACACAGGCCCGCAAGCATGCCGGCATGAGTGCACACAAGCACGCAGGCATGAGTGCACACAGGCCCGCAAAGACGCAGGCATGAGTGCACACAGGCACGCAGGCATGAGTGCACACAGGCCCGCAAGCATGCAGGCATGAGTGCCCACAGGCCCGCAGGTATGTGTGCACACAGGCCCGCAAAGACGCAGGCATGAGTGCACACAGGCCAGCAAGCACGCAGGCATGAGTGCACACAGACCTGAAAGCATGCAGGCATGAGTGCGCACAGGCCAGCAAGCAAGCACGCATGAGTGCACATAGGCCCGCAAGCATGCAGGCATGAGCGTACACAGGCCAGCAAGCACACAGGCATGAGTGCACACAGACCCTCAAGGGTGCACACAGGCCCGCAGGCATGAGCGCACACAGGCTAGCAAGCACACAGGCATGAGTGCACACAGACCCTCAAGCACGCAGGCAAGAGTGCACACAGACCCTCAAGCACGCAGGCATGAGTGCACACAGGCCCATAAGCACGAAGGCATGAGCGTACACAGGCCAGCAAGCGCACAGGCATGAGTGCACACAGACCCTCAAGCACGCAGGCATGAGTGCACACAGGCCCGCAAGCATGCAGGCATGAGTGCACACAGGCCCGCAGGCATGAGTGCACACAGGCCAGCAAGCATGCAGGCATGAGTGCACCCAGGCCAGCAAGCACGCAGGCATGAGTGCACACAGGCCCGCAAGCATGCAGGCATGAGTGCCCACAGGCCCGCAGGTATGTGTGCACACAGGCACCGAAAGCAGGCAGGCATGAATGCACACAGGCCAGCAAGCACGCAGGCATCCAGTGCACACAGACCAGCAAGCACGCAGGCATCCAGTGCACACAGGCCCGCAAGCATGCCGGCATGAGTGCACACAAGCACGCAGGTATGAGTGCACACAGGCCCGCAAGCACGCAGGCATGAGTGCACACAGGCCCGCAAGCACGCAGGCATCCAGTGCACACAGGCCAGCAAGCACGCAGGCATGAGTGCACACAGGCCAGCAAGCACGCAGGCATGAGTGCACACAGACCTGAAAGCACGCAGGCATGAGTGCACACAGGCCAGCAAGCACGCACGCATGAGTGCACACAGGCCCGCAAGCATGCAGGCATGAGCGCACACAGGCCAGCAAGCATGCAGACATGAGCGCACACAGGCCCACAAGCACGCAGGCATGAGCGCCCACAGGCCCGCAAGCACGCAGGCATGAGCGCACACAGGCCCGCAAGCACACAGGCATGAGCGCACACAGGCCCGCAAGCACGAGCGCACCCAGGCCCGCAGGCATGAGTGCCCACAGGCCCGCAAGCCCGCAGTCATGAGTGCACACAGGCCCGCAAGCAGGCAGGCATGAGTGCACCCAGGCCAGCAAGCACGCAGGCATCCAATGCATACAGTCAGCAAGCACGCAGGCATAAGTGCACACAGGCAGGCAGGTATAAGTGCACACAATCCCGCAAGCACGCAGGCATGAGTGCACTCAGGCCACCAAGCATGCAGACATCCAGTGCACATAGGCCCGCAAGCATGCAGGCATGAGTGCACACAGGCCCGCAAGCACGCAGGTATGAGTGCACACAGGCCCGCAAGCACGCAGGCATTAATGCACACAGGCCCGTAGGCACTTGGGGACTAAAGGTTAGCGCGAAGGAAGTTTATGTGAGGATATAGTCTTTGCCACATTTGAAACTGGACACATTAGTATTGTAGTGTAGCATTTATATGGTTTTTCGTATATCGTTTTGGGGCCTATTTTCGCACTGCGGACCTACACCAGTGAGGTGTGCACGGTTGGTGCAGAGTGTTGTGTTCTTTGTCATCCTTGGTGTCTTAACTGAATGACCGCAGAGATGCTTTTATCTTGTCTTGTAGTGCGATGGATACAATTGTGATGGAGGTGGTAGCACGAGAGCCTCACATAATTTAGTTGTAATTAGTTGAGGTTTATAATTTTCTTAGCATGTTCCATGCTATGCTTCAAGCTTTCTATTCCGAAATAGCAAAAGACACACACTGATGGAAGGAATGCAGAATAAATCAAAACATTACCACCCACAAAACAATTCTTCATTTCCCCTCTACAAATATACTCGCATTCCTTTAGCCTTCCATAATTTTACTATCAACAAGTTTCCACTCTTACCTCTTTTGCACCCCCATTCTTCCTTATCCCTGCTCTGCCATTCACCCATACAATCTTCCTTCACCCACACAGTACTTTTTAAATAACTTTCTCACATATTACCTTTTAGCACTCCAAACTAACAAGCATTTTTGCTGTATACTCCCACAGGCCACCGCAGCTCGAACTCACACGTTGCACAAAACTCCATATTGTATTAAAAGTAGCCTGCCACTCGCCAGCCGCAATTACTCAGGTCCACCACAGCATCACTCAGCACCACCACAGCTTCACTCAGCACCACCACAGCTTCACTCAGCACCACCACAGCTTCACTCAGCACTCCACAGCATCACTCAGCACCACCAAGCATCACTCAGCACCACCACAGCATCACTCAGGAACACCACAGCATCACTCAGCAGCACCACAGCATCACTCTGCACCACCACATCCTCACTTAACACCCCCACAATATCACTTCGCACCACCACAGCATCACTCAGCGCCACCACAGCATCACTCAGCGCCACCACAGCATCACTCACCTTCACCACAACAGCACTACCACAGCATCACTCAGGAACCTCACAGCATCACTCAGTACGACCACAACATCACTATATGCACAACAGCATTAATCAGCATCGCCACAGCATCAGTCAGCACCACCACATCATCACTCAGCACCACCACAGCATCACTCAGGACCACCACAGCATCACTCAGCACCACCACAGCATCACTCAGGAACACCACAGCATCACTCAGTACCACCACAGCATCACTCTGCACCACCACAGCATCACTCAGTACGACCACAACATCACTATATGCTACCACAGCATCACTCTGCAGCACCACAGCATTAATCAGCATCGCCACAGCATCAGTCAGCACCACCACAGCATCACTCAGCACCACCACAGCATCACTCAGCACCACCACAGCATCACTCAGGAACACCACAGCATCACTCAGTACCACAACAGCATCACTCAGTACAACCACAGCATCACTATGCGCTACCACAGCATAACCTTCACCACAGCATCAATCAGCACCACCACAGCATCACTCAGCACCAATACAGCATCACTCAGGGCCACCACAGCATCACTCAGGGACAGCACAGGATCACTCAATGACACCACAGCATCACTCTGCACCACCACAGCATCACTCAGTACGACCACAACATCACTATATGCTACCACAGCATCACTCTGCAGCACCACAGCATTAATCAGCATCGCCTCAGCATCAGTCAGCACCACCACAGCATCACTCAGCACCACCACAGCATCACTCAGCACCACCACAGCATCACTCAGGACCACCACAGCATCACTCAGCACCACCACAGCATCACTCAGTACCACCACAGCATCACTCAGTACCACCACAGCATCACTCTGCACCACCACAGCATCACTCAGTACGACCACAACATCACTATATGCTACCACAGCATCACTCTGCAGCACCACAGCATTAATCAGCATCGCCACAGCATCAGTCAGCACCACCACAGCATCACTCAGCACCACCACAGCATCACTCAGCACCACCACAGCATCTCTCAGGAACACCACAGCATCACTCAGGAACACCACAGCATCACTCAGTACCACAACAGCATCACTCAGTACAACCACAGCATCACTATGCGCTACCACAGCATAACCTTCACCACAGCATCAATCAGCACCACCACAGCATCACTCAGCACCAATACAGCATCACTCAGGGCCACCACAGCATCACTCAGGGACAGCACAGGATCACTCAATGACACCACAGCATCACGATGCGCTACCACAGCCTCACTCAGCAGCACCACAACATCAATCGGCATCATCACAGCATCAGTCAGAACCACCACAGCATCACTCAGGGCCACCACAGCATCACTCATTGCTTCTTACACTTTTTAATTACAACGTCTCAGCATGCTGCACAGCAGTCACAGTTCTCTACAGCACAGCTTAGAAACATTGGCAAAGTCAATAGCTCTAAGGTCTCGCCTTTGGGACATTATAAGTCACGCCCCCTCCCAGTCGCATTAAAACGCCGCGCTGAATCACAAACCGGTGTTGAATCACAGCTACCCTTGAGGCGGAAGCCGGGGGTTTCGCTCTTAAACTTTTTAAAAATCTGCACAACTCCACACCTTGTTGACTTTACAAACACTGTGTGTTTCGTTTTTTAAATGCTTCTGATGACAATTTCCTTCACAGCGCTGCTGTAAGAAGGACGCTCTCTTAGCCGCCATTACCACCCTCGAGACCCGAGGCCACGCCCCCTGAACTAGCCACGCCCCCTCCTCCTCCCATAACTATGATCACTCCTCGGAGGCGCAGCGGACGAGCGCAGCGGACGAGCCCTCAGCACGCCGAAGACACGCCAAAGACGAGCCCGTCTGTGCCCGTCCGTGCCAGTACGGGACACGGGGCTAGTGATTATACTCCTCTACCCAGGCCCTCAAAGGTTATGTCATCTGACCTATTAAAATCTTTGCGCCCTGGCCAACATGACAATTGCACGTTGCTTGAAATCCCTCATCTGGGCACTGCTTCCTGCCCATTTTGTAGCTACACAATTACATCATATCAGCCCTACCCCCCTCGTAGAACTAGACGTAGTAAGCAGGTGAAGCCAGCACACCCTACTAACGAAAACCATCTGTTCTACAGTTTAAATTGTCGTTCCCTACCTATGCATAAGGTTGAGATTTTCGACCTGCTAATGGACGACAAACCTAGCGCCCTGTTTCTCACTGAGACCTGGCTACATGAAGTTTCAGGGCCCGATATAGCTATGGCCCTTCCTCCCAACTATGCGATCGCCAGATTGGACAGAACCTTTAAAACCGGAGGTGGAATCGCGATTGTTTACAATAAACAATTTACTTGCACATTTGAATCAATAGTTATACCTGACAGTGAGGCTGCATCTTTTAAATTATGTCTTAATCCAAACTTCACGCTGTCCGGTATTCTTGTGTACCGACCTCCCGGAAATGGCACCAAATGGGCTATGGAACTAGCAAATCATATTACCCCTTTTATGTTAACATTCAAAAACTTCTCTATCATCGGAGATTTGAATCTTCATTTAGAAGATAAATTGAACACAACATGCATAAATTTGCTGGATGATCTTTTAGCTACAAACATTCACCTTATTAATTCAGGGCCTACCCACAGGGCAGGACACCTACTAGACCCGATATTGACAAACCTTCCCTTACTTGGATAGAAAATATCCCTGTATCTTACTATACCCAGTACCTCAACAGACCAAAACAGGTCACTGCCTTCTCTGAGGAAAAACTGGAAAGCTTTAGACATCTCCAATCTTAACGCGAACCTAAACTCACATCCCCCAAATAAAAATCACAATATGGAAAGCATTGCCATGGCCACTCAACTATGGCTTACCAATGCGGCAGATGCCTGTTTAACCCAGACTAAGACAAAGGGGAACCTACATCGTCCCCCGGCCCCCTGGTTTACTGACTCTCTTAAGGAAGAAAAAACTAAATGCAAGGCACTTGAGAGAAATTGGCGCAGAGATTTCGATCCTGATTAAAAAAACAGGTATCATATAGCTAGAAATCTCTACCATACTGCTTGTAGAAAAGCTCGCACTACATATGTAGCCACGACCATAATGGAAGCTGCGAATAAATCAAAAACGCTGTTTAATACAGTTAAAGACCTCGCAGGGGCTCAAACTACTGCTCCAACGCGACCCCTAAACATGAAGCAATGCCAGGATTTAGCTCAATTTTTCTCTGATAAAATTGACAATTTGATTGTCGAGATAGATAAAAACACTTCGACAACCGCCCCTAAGGAAGACTGGGAGTACACTCCGACCATAAATCAGACCCTTCAAAAATGGCCCCCTATTACAACGGATGCTCTCATCTCAATTATGAAGACGATAAAATCTGGTTCTCCACAGGATCCCATTCCTATCAAGATAATAAAACTACTTGACACGCCTGCCCTCAAAATCCTTGCGGACACCCTAAATTCATCTTTAGAGCTTTCCACAGTGCCAAAGATATGGAAACGTGCTATAGTGACACCCCTGTTGAAAAAACCTACAGCCGATCCGGATAAATTGACCAATTATAGGCCTATTTCACTCCTTCCCGCTTTTTCCAAATGCTTGGAAAGACATGTGCATTCAGCACTGACGCTTTTTTCAGAGGAAAATGCCTTACTTCACTCCACCCAGTCAGGTTTCCGAGCGGGTTTCTCTAAAGAAACTGCCCTATTGGGTGTTTCTGAAACCATGAGGAAACTCCTCGATGATGGTCAAACGGTTGCGCTTATTTTACTTGACTTAAGCGCAGCCTTTGACACCGTATCGCATAAAAGGCTAATCGCTCTACTGGAAAAAAATGGAATAGGTGGAAACGCACTCCAATGGATTAGATCATTCCTGAGTCATCGGACCTTTCAAATATCGTCGTCAGCGGCATGTTCGGAAACTTTCAAGTCCCCTCATGGAGTACCGCAGGGCTCCATCCTTAGCCCGCTTTTTTTCAATTTATATCTTAGACCCCTAGCGGATCTAGTGGAAAAAGCGGATCTAACCTTCATGTCGTATGCCGACGATTCTCAGATTGTGTTCTCACTATCTGAACCCCAAACTTCTTCTCCATCTCTCCTTAAAGCTGGCCTGCTATCCATTTTTAACTGGATGTCAAAGAACCAGTTGAAATTAAATGGAGATAAGACGGAGATTCTCCTTCTGGGCAGGCAACCAGAGCTTTGGAACTCATTACATTGGCCTGCCCAGATGGGAAATCTCCCGACACCAGTGCCGCAGGCTAGAAATCTGGGGATAATCCTGGACAATTCCCTGTCCATGAAACAGCAAGTCAACAAAGTAGTGAGCATCTGCTTTACCATCTTGAGATGGCTCAGAAAGATCCTGTGGATGCTGCCTAGCCCTATGCAGAAAACGGTGGTCAGCGCCTTAATTACATCTCGGCTTGACTACGGGAACATCCTGTATCTAGGTGCAAATAAAGCAGTCACAAAAAGACTGCAGCTTGTACAAAATGCGGCCGCTCGTCTTCTTTGTGGCATACCTAAAAACAGCAGCGTGTCCCCTTACCTGCGTGAACTGCACTGGTTGAGGGTGGAGAATCGCATTAGGTTTAAAGCACTAAACTACATGTTTAAAATCAAAGCAAGTACCGCTCCTAAATATTTGCAGGCACTAGCTTCCCCCTACATCCCTAATAGGAATTTACGATCAAAAGCAGCTGAAAAATTCTGTGTCCCCAGATTTAAGCTGGCCAGGATGGGAGGCAAATCCTTTGCCTACCTGGGTCCCGTCATTTGGAATACACACCCAATTCAAATACGCAAAGAGCAACACCCTCTCAGGTTTCGAAAGGAGGTAAAAACCTGGTTGTTTAACCAGTAATCTGATCACTTATGCTGTCTACACCTTCTACCAGGCTGTGTGTTAGGCGCCGGGAATCCCTTTTTGGGTAGCTGTTGCGCCATATAAGTTGATAAAATAAATAAATAAATAAGTGTTTATTATCCAGCAGAATATCCTTGGTGCAACAACATGAACTGTTGCATGGCTAAACACTTATAAGGTCCCAAAAGCGAGACGTATTGGCTATGCCAATGCTTGTTTAACTAGACAGCAATTAAGAAGAAGAATCCCTGGAAGTACCTTCGCAGCGTAGGAGATGGCGAGCAGTGTGGTCTTGTGTCCCTCCCGTCCCCGAGAGGCCGGCTCTGCCTGGCAGTGCAGGTGGCATGGTGGAACTGGTGGCACCGGGAGCTGGGGGTCGCTTCTTTCTGTGATGGCCACCGCAATCCTGTCTGATGCCATGGTCCGTGTCGGCTGGCAGGGTTTGCCTCTCAGGCCCTTGTTTCCACCCATGGCCTTGCCCCGCAGTGACTCTCTCTAGTGAACCCTTGGGTGGGTCACGGCTCCGGGGCCAGGGTGTGCTGTCCTGTCCTTTCTTCAGTGTCCTCCTCTCAACGTCTCTCTTCCTCCGCAGGAAACAGAGGCCGCCAGTGTCAGCAGCCCAGAGGGTGTCCCTAACCAGGGAATACGCTCCGTCGCCGCGGACCCCCGCAAAACGTCAGTCTGTCCTGGGGAGACTGAGGCTACCCTGGGTGTGCAAGGGGGGTCCCTGCATGAGTCCAAGGCGCTGATGACTGTGAGGCCTAGTGCATGTGGGGGCATCTCTAGATTAGACGGGGCAGTGTCTGCTGAGCCACTGGGCAGGCAGCGGTAGTGCCCGGCTCCTGGCACACTACCTGCTGCCCCCACATCCCAGGCTCTGGTAGGAGTGAGCAAGCTTCCATGCCCGCAGAGGGGCTGGACTGGGAGGCGGCCCCCTCTAGAACCCCTGGGGCAGGGCAGACCCTCACGCCAGGCTCAGCTCTTGAGGTGCGTCTGATGGCGAGCATGAACCCTCCCTGCTGCTGATGCTGAGCACTAGCGTGGCCTGGTGCCCCCACATCCCAGGGACTGGCAGGAGTGAGAAAGCTTCGGTGCTCGCAGAGAGGCTGGGCTCGGAGGCGGCCCCCTCTAGAACCCCTGGGGTGGCGCAGACCCTCGCCCCAGGATCAGCTCTTAGGTGCATCTCATGGAGAGCATGAACCCTCCCTGCTGTTGACGCTGAGCACTAGCGTGGCCTGGTGCCCCCACATCCCAGGGACCGGAAGGAGTGAGCAAGCTTCGGGGCTCGCAGAGGGGCTGGGCTGGGAGGCAGCCCCCTCTAGAACCCCAGGGGCGGCGCAGACCCTCGCCCCAAGCTCAGCTCTTGAGGTGCGTCTGATGGCAACAATGAACCCTCCCTGTTGCTGACACAGAGCACTAGCCTGGCTTGGTGCCCCCACATCCCAGGGACCGGCAGGAGTGAGCAAGCTTCGGTGCTCACAGAGGGGCTGGGCTGGGAGGCGGCCCCCTCTAGAACCCCTGGGGAGGCGCAGACCCTCGCGCCAAGCTCAGCTCTTGAGGTGCGTCTGATGGCGAGCATGAACCCTCCCAGCTGCTGACACAGAGCACTAGCGTGGCTTGGTGCCCCCCCATCCCAGGGACCGGCAGGAGTGAGCAAGCTTCGGTGCTCGCAGAGGGGCTGGGCTGGGAGGCAGCCCCCTCTAGAACCCCAGGGGCGGCGCAGACCCTCGCCCCAAGCTCAGCTCTTGAGGTGCGTCTGATGGCAACAATGAACCCTCCCTGTTGCTGACACAGAGCACTAGCCTGGCTTGGTGCCCCCACATCCCAGGGACCGGCAGGAGTGAGCAAGCTTCGGTGCTCACAGAGGGGCTGGGCTGGGAGGCGGCCCCCTCTAGAACCCCTGGGGAGGCGCAGACCCTCGCGCCAAGCTCAGCTCTTGAGGTGCGTCTGATGGCGAGCATGAACCCTCCCAGCTGCTGACACAGAGCACTAGCGTGGCTTGGTGCCCCCCCATCCCAGGGACCGGCAGGAGTGAGCAAGCTTCGGTGCTCGCAGAGGGGCTGGGCTGGGAGGCGGCCCCCTCTAGAACCCCTGGGGTGGTGCAGGCCCTCGCCCCAGGCTCAGCTCTTTGGTGCATCTGATGGCGAGCATGAACCCTCCGTTACTGCTGACACTGAGCACTAGCGTGGCCTGGTGCCCCCACATCCCAGGGACCGGCAGGAGTGAGCAAGCTTCGGTGCTCGCAGAGGGGCTGGGCTGGGAGGCGGCCCCCTCTAGAACCCCTGGGGCGGCACAGACCCTCGCCCCAAGCTCAGCTCTTGAGGTGCGTCTGATGGCGAGCATGAACCCTCCCTGCTGCTGACACTGAGCACTAGCGTGGCCTGGTGCCCCCACATCCCAGGGACCGGCAGGAGTGAGCAAGCTCCCGTGCTCGCAGAGGGGCAGGGCTAGGAGGCTGCCCCATCTAGAACCCCTGGAGCAGCACAGACCCTCGCCCGAAGCTCAGCTCTTGAGGTGCATCTGATGACGAGCATGAACCCTCCCTGCTGCTGACACAGAGCACTAGCCTGGCTTGGTGCCCCCACATCCCAGGGACCGGCAGGAGTGAGCAAGCTTCGGTGCTACAGAGGGGCTGGGCTGGGAGGCGGCACCCTCTAGAACGCCTGGGGTGGCGCAGACCCTCGCCCCAAGCTCAGCTCTTAGGTGCGTCTGATGACGAGCATGAGCCCTCCCTGCTGCTGACACTGAGCAGTAGAGTGGCCTGGTGCCCCCACATCCCAGGGACTGGCAGGAGTGAGCAAGCTTCGGTGTTCGCAGAGGGGCTGGGCTGGGAGACAGCACCCTCTAGAACCCCTGTGGCGGCGCAGACCTTCGCCCCAAGCTCAGCTCTTGAGGTGCGTCTGATGGCGAGCATGAACCCTCCCTGTTGCTGACACAGAGCACTAGCCTGGCTTGGTGCCCCCACATCCCAGGGACCGGCAGGAGTGAGCAGGCTTCGGTGCTCACAGAGGGGCTGGGCTGGGAGGTGGCCCCCTCTAGAACCCCTGGGGCGGCACAGACCCTCGCCCCAAGCTCAGCTCTTGAGGTGCGTCTGATGGCGAGCATGAACCCTCCCTGCTGCTGAGACAGAGCACTGGCGTGGCTTGGTGCCCCAACATCCCAGGGACCGGCGGGAGTGAGCAAGCTTCGGTGCTCGCAGAGGGACTGGGCTGGGAGGCGGCCCCCTCTAGAACCTCTGGGGTGGCGCAGACCCTCGCCCCAGGCTCAGCTCTTAGGTGCGTCTGATGGCGAGCATGATCCCTCCCTGCTGCTGACACTGAGCACTAGCGTGGCCTGGTGCCCCCACTTCCCAGAGTCCGGCAGGAGTGAGCAAGCTTCGGTGCTCGCAGAGGGGCTGGGCTGGGAGGCGGCCCCCTCTAGAACCCCTGGGGCGGCACAGACCCTCGCACCAAGCTCAGCTCTTGAGGTGCGTCTGATGGCGAGCATGAACCCTCCCTGCTGCTGACACAGAGCACTAGCCTGGTTTGGTGCCCCAACATCCCAGGGACCGGCAGGAGTGAGCAAGCTTCGGTGCTCACAGAGGGGCTTGGCTGGGAGGCGGCCCCCTCTAGAACACCTGGGGTGGCGCAGACCCTCGCCCCAAGCTCAGCTCTTAGGTGCGTCTGATGGCGAGCATGAACCCTCCCTGCTGCTGACACTGAGCACTAGCGTGGCCTGGTGCCCCCACATCCCAGGGACCGGCAGGAGTGAGCAAGCTCCTGTGCTCGCAGAGGGGCTGGAACCCCAGGAGCACCTTAGACCCTCGCCCGAAGCTCAACTCTTGAGGTGCATCTGATGACAAGCATGAACCCTCCCTGCTGCTGACACTGAGCTCTAGCGTGGCCTGGTGCCCCTACATCCCAGGGACCGGCAGGAGTGAGCAAGCTTCGGTGCTCACAGAGGGGCTGGGCTGGGAGGCGGCCCCCTCTAGAACCCCTGGGGAGGCGCAGACCCACGCGCCAAGCTCAGCTCTTGAGGTGCGTCTGATGGCGAGCATGAACCCTCCCAGCTCCTGACACAGAGCACTAGCGTCGCTTGGTGCCCCCTCATCCCAGGGACCGGCAGGAGTGAGCAAGCTTCGGTGCTTGCAGAGGGGCTGGGCTGGGAGGCGGCCCCCTCTAGAACCCCTGGGGTGGCGCAGGCCCTCGCCCCAGGCTCAGCTCTTTGGTGCGTCTGATGGCGAGTGTTAGACGGACCGGGAGGGTCGGCCGAGGACAAGGGGAGAGGTCTCCAGGGAGAGCCGTCTCCAGCGATCGTACAGACGAGTAACTTCCCCCCCACAGACGTATACCACACAAAGATAAGGTTTGACGTTCTTTATAAGCAATCTTTTAAGTACGGTGGAAGGGTACAAGGAGGTCTGGACTCAGGAGTCCCCTCGATTCTAGTCTCTTGGATGGGAAGGGGGTAGCGGGACAGTCTTGTTACCAATCTGGTAGATGCAATGGTGTGATGAACAGCTCACAATCCTCTAGCTCGGCGTTCTAGCTGGACGGGCCGCGGCAGCGCCGGCAGGTCCCGAGATGATTGTAGGTAGCGACGGTCCGCGGCGGCGCCAGCAGGTCCCGGTGAAGGTGGTAGTTACAACGGTCCGCGGCAGCGCCAGCAGGTCCCGACGAGGATGAAGGATGCAGAAGGTTGCGGCAGCGCCAGCAGGCAAGAGGATAGTTCGCAAGGCAGGGCTACGGCAGCGCCAGTAGTCCGTCAAGGATGAGTTCTTCACGGTGTCTCTCGACTCCAGGATACAACTGCCTTCCTGCCCTGGAGCTGCCCCAGTTATAGGTCTGGCGCCCTTTGATGTCCGGACCCTCGCACTTGGAGGTCGGGAGGTCCGGGATGAGGGAGTCCAGACACCCAGCAGGGGGGTGGAGCCAGCGCCCGGGGAGCTGGGGGGCGATCGGCACCTGGCGGGGGAGAGCCATCGTCACTTCTTTCTCCCATTGACCTGCCAAGTGGTCCGTTCACCTCCTGGGTGGATGGTGGTGCCGGGATGTCGGGGCCTGGCCAGGCCCAGGGTTGGGGTCGATCTGAGGCCACGCGGCCTCGTGGTGCAGTGTCCAAGATGGCGGCCGGGCCGGGCGAGGGCCGGTAGTGGTTCGGCCCCATGATACAGAGATGTCCGGGGGCAGGAGTCCCGTATGAGACAGGGTGCGGGGTGCTTCTGTGGGTAACACCTGGAGGGCCGGGGCCCGGGCCCTGTCATGCGGGGAGGAAGCAAGCCCATCATGTGGCCTGTCCAACAGCGAGCATGAACCCTCCGTTACTGCTGACACTGAGCACTAGCGTGGCCTGGTGCCCCCACATCCCAGGGACCGGCAGGAGTGAGCAAGCTCCCGTGCTCGCAGAGGGGCAGGGCTAGGAGGCGGCCCCATCTAGAACCCCTGGAGCAGCACAGGGAGGGTTCATGCTCGCCATCAGATGCACCTCAAGAGCTGAGCTTGGTGCCCCAACATCCCAGGGACCGGCAGGAGTGAGCAAGCTTTGGTGCTCGCAGAGGGGCTGGGCTGGGAGGCGGCCCCCTCTAGAACCCCTGGGGTGGCGCAGACCCTCGCCCCAGGCTCAGCTCTTAGGTGCGTCTGATGGCGAGCATAAACCCTCCCAGCTCCTGACACAGAGCACTAGCGTCGCTTGGTGCCCTCTCATCCCAGGGACCGGCAGGAGTGAGCAAGCTTCGGTGCTTGCAGAGGGGCTGGGCTGGGAGGCGGCCCCCTCTAGAACCCCTGGGGTGGCGCAGGCCCTCGCCCCAGGCTTAGCTCTTTGGTGCGTCTGATGGCGAGTGTTAGACGGACCGGGAGGGTCGGCCGAGGACAAGGGGAGAGGTCTCCAGGGAGAGCCGTCTCCAGCGATCGTACAGACGAGTAACTTCCCCCCCACAGACGTATACCACACAAAGATAAGGTTTGACGTTCTTTATAAGCAATCTTTTAAGTACGGTGGAAGGGTACAAGGAGGTCTGGACTCAGGGGTCCCCTCGATTCTAGTCTCTTGGATGGGAAGGGGGTAGCGGGACAGTCTTGTTACCAATCTGGTAGATGCAATGGTGTGATGAACAGCTCACAATCCTCGAGCTCGGCGTTCTAGCTGGATGGGCCGCGGCAGCGCCGGCAGGTCCCGAGATGATTGTAGGTAGCGACGGTCCGCGGCGGCGCCAGCAGGTCCCGGTGAAGGTGGTAGTTACAACGGTCCGCGGCAGCGCCAGCAGGTCCCGACGAGGATGAAGGATGCAGAAGGTTGCGGCAGCGCCAGCAGGCAAGAGGATAGTTCGCAAGGCAGGGCTACGGCAGCGCCAGTAGTCCGTCAAGGATGAGTTCTTCACGGTGTCTCTCGACTCCAGGATACAACTGCCTTCCTGCCCTGGAGCTGCCCCAGTTATAGGTCTGGCGCCCTTTGATGTCCGGACCCTCGCACTTGGAGGTCGGGAGGTCCGGGATGAGGGAGTCCAGACACCCAGCAGGGGGGTGGAGCCAGCGCCCGGGGGAGCTGGGGGGCGATCGGCACCTGGCGGGGGAAAGCCATCGACACTTCTTTCTCCCATTGACCTGCCAAGTGGTCCGTTCACCTCCTGGGTGGATGGTGGTGCCGGGATGTCGGGCCTGGCCAGGCCCAGGGTTGGGGTCGATCTGAGGCCACGCAGCCTCGTGGTGCAGTGTCCAAGATGGCGGCCGGGCCGGGCGAGGGCCGGTAGTGGTTCGGCCCCATGATACAGAGATGTCTGGGGGCAGGAGTCCCGTATGAGACGGGGTGCGGGGTGCTTCTGTGGGTAACACCTGGAAGGCCGGGGCCCGGGCCCTGTCATGCGGGGAGGAAGCAAGCCCATCATGTGGCCTGTCCAACATGCGTCCCCCCCAGCTGAAGGCGGGGAGAGTCACCCATCCTCTTGGGGACTCTCCTCGTCGAGGTGGAAAAAGCGTGACAGGCCATCTGCGTTGGCGTGGTCTTGGCCCGGTCGATGTTCCACAGTGAAGTCCATTCCCTGCAGGGAGATGGACCAACGCAATAGTTTGGGGTTTTCCCCCCGCATCTGCATTAGCCACTGCAGGGGCCGATGATCTGTCTGCACCCGGAAGTGGGTGCCGAAGAGATAGGGCCGGAGCTTTTTGAGGGCCCACACCACTGCGAAGGCCTCCCTCTCGATGGTGCTCCAGCGCTGTTCTCGGGCCAGGAGACGTCTGCTGATGAAGGCCACTGGTTGGTCAAGTCCTTTGGGGTTCAACTGGGAGAGGACCGCCCCAATACCATGGTCGGAGGCATCCGTTTGTATGATGAATTCTCGACTGTAGTCGGGGGCCTGGAGCACAGGGGCAGTGCACATGGCGGCCTTCAGCTTCTCGAAGGCCGCTTGACAGTCTGGGGTCCAGTTGACCTTCTTCGGGTGGTTTTTGGATGTGAGTTCCGTGAGGGGCCCAACAATGCTGCCATAATCCTTCACGAACCGCCGGTAGTAGCCGGTGAGCCCCAAGAAGGCTCGCACCTCTGTTTGGGTGACGGGTGGCTGCCAGGACTGGATGGCAGTGATCTTGAGTTGAAGAGGGGCCACCAGACCACTTCCCACCTGGTGTCCGAGATAGGTCACGGACCCCTGGCCAATTTGGCACTTGCTGGCCTTGATTGTGAGGCCGGCCCGTTGGAGGGCCTGCAGGACCTCTCGGAGGTGGTGGAGGTGGTCGGACCAGTGGCGGCTGTACACAGCGATATCGTCCAGGTAGGCGGCGCTGAACTCCTCGAGCCCCGCCAAGACCTGGTTCACCAGTCCCTGAAAAGTAGCTGGGGCGTTCTTCATGCCGAACGGCATGACTTTGAAGTGGTAGTGGCCATCGGGAGTGGAAAAGGCGGATCGTTCTTGAGCCCGGGGTGTGAGACCGATCTGCCAGTAGCCCGCTGTCAGGTCGAAGATGCTGAGGTAGCGGGCAGCCCCCATGCGGTCGATCAGTTCATCGGCTCGGGGGATGGGATGAGCGTCGGTTCTGGTGACAGCGTTCAAGCCCCGATAGTCGACGCAGAATCGGAGCTCAGGGGTGGTGCCGGGGGCAGCAGCTTTGGGGACCAGCACGACCGGGCTGGCCCAGGGGCTGTCCGAAGGCTCGATGACCCCGATCGTGAGCATCTTTGACACCTCCTCTTGGATGCAGGCCCGTACCCGATATGGTACGCGGTACGCCCGATGTCTGATAGGGGGACTGTCCCCAGTGTCCACGTCATGCAAGCACCAGGGGGTGACCCCTGGAGTGAGGGAAAACAGGGTCGCAAACTGCAGCAGGAGGTCCCGGCAGCCTTGGCGCTGTTCCGGGGTGAGGGCATCTGAGAGTCGGACCCCATCCACGGAACCATCTTTCTCCCGGGTCTTTAGGAGATCAGGGAGAGGCTCGGAGTCTTCTTCCGCTCCGCTGTCTGTAGCCATCAGGAGGCTGAGCTCTGAGCGCACAAAGTGGGGTTTGAGTCTATTGGCGTGGAGGACCCGGAGGGGGTTCCGTGGAGATTCCAGATCGATGAGATAGGTGAAGGGGCTCTTGCGCTCGACCACTTTGAAGGGCCCCGTCCACTTGTCCTGCAAGGCACATGGTTCGGTGGGGGACATCACCCACACTTGTTGGCCAGGTTCGAATTCGATGGAGGAGGCATTTTGATCGTACCATTTTTTCATGTCCTCCTGACTGGCCTCCAGGTTCGTTTTCGCCATTTCTCTGAATCGCCTGGTCTGATTGCGTAGGGTCAGGAGGTACTTGAAGACATCTGGAGGGGTCTTTAGGGGGGCCAGCTCCCAACCTTCTTTGACTAGGCTGAGGGGCCCCCGCACAGGGTGTCCGTACAAGAGTTCGAACGGGCTGAAGCCTAGGGACTTCTGGGGGACTTCTCGATATGCGAAGAGGAGGCACGGCAGTAGTACGTCCCACTGGCGACGGAGGGGCTCTTCCAATCCCCCAATCATCCCTTTGAGCGTGCGGTTGAACCGCTCGACTAGTCCGTTTCCTTGAGGGTGATAGGGGGTCGTGAATCGGTAGGTGACCCCGCACTGTTACCAGAGGGACTTCATATATTTTGAAATAAAGTTTGTGCATCTGTCGCTGACGACTTCTCGGGGAAAGCCCACCCGGGAGAAGATCCCCATTAAGGCTCGGCCGACCACCGGGGCTGTTACAGTTCGCAGGGGAACAGCCTCGGGGTAGCGGGTGGCGTGGTCCACCAGTACCAGGATGAACCGATGTCCTTGTGCTGTACGGGGGTCCAGGGGCCCCACAATGTCTATTCCCACCCTCTCGAACGGGGTGGTGACAACTGGGAAGGGTTGCAGAGGTGCTTTAAGTTTGCGGCCGCTCTTCCCGCTGGCCTGGCACGTGGGGCAGGACCGGCAGTGGTTGAGGATGTCGTTTCTCATCTTGGGCCAGAAAAAGTGGGTCACCAGGCGACTGTAGGTTTTGTCTTGACCCAGGTGTCCAGCCAGGGGGACATCGTGGGCCAAATGTAACAAGAAGTCTCTAAAACGGAGGGGCACCACCAGTACTCGACTGGCCCCTAACTCTGCGATTCTCTGTTCACTGTACAACAGGTCGTTGTCCCAATAGATCCAATGCGTTCCGGTGGTGTCCCCTGCGCTCTGGGTGAGGGCTTGCTGGCGGAGTCCCTCGAGGGAGGGACAGGTCTTCTGTTCTTGACGGAACTGTTCCTGGGTGGGCCCCCCTTCTTGACGCCACTGAGCCAGGCCGGGAAGGTCCTGGGGCTGAGCGAGCCCTTCGGGAGTTTGCTCCGGGGGGTTGGTGTCCTCTACTGGAGCGATCGGGGGAGGAGGTGCTGGCCATTCGGGTTCTTCTGGTCGGGGGATGGTACGGGCGGCCATGGACCGGGTGGTTACGCACGCCCAGTCCGGTATGCCCAACATCCCCAGGTGCTCTCTTCTTTCTACGGCGGCCCACGGGGAACTCTCAAGATCATTCCCCAGGAGGCAGTCCACGGGGGCATCATCTCGGACCGTCACCTTCAACATGTCGGAGACTCCTCCCCATTCGAAGGGGACGCAGGCCATCCGACATAGACTCTCCGAATTGTCGGCTGAACGTACGGGGCAGAGAATGTTCGGTAGGATCTGTTCCGGGGTCACCAGGTGACAGCGGACGGCCGTCACACTGGCCCCGGTGTCACGTAGTGCTTCGGCCCTGCGCCCATTAATGTTCACCCACTGACTATATTTTCTGGTGTTGGCGGGTAGGGGAGCCCGCGGGACCATGCCTCTTCCCCCTAGGCACGCTAAAACCATGGCGGCCGGTTCCCACTCTTGTTGTTCTTGTTCGCATTCTTCCTGTTCTTCGGAGTTTTGTTCTCCCCCCAGGGCGGCGGCAGCTACCTGGCGGGGTCTCGGAGTCTGGTTCTGTGGACAGTTCGGGTCATTGGCGTAGTGGCCGACTCGCTGGCATCGGTGACACGTGACATTGGCTCGGAACCCCGGGCGCACCGGGGGGTTGCCCCGGTTGGCCGGAGGCGGGGTGCTGGCAGCGGGAGTGGCTGGGACGGTGTCTCTTCCTCGTCCCTGGCCTCCTCCTCCTCCTCGGGGACGGTGCTGACCTTGGTTGTTCCGGTTCTGTTCGTGTGGCCCACCCCGGCCTACTCGAGTGCTCTCCCACCGGTCAGCCTCGGCGGCGAGCTGCTGTGGGTCAGTCAATTTACTGTCGAGGAGGTGCTGCCTGAGCTCGACGAAGCAGTTGTTAGAGAGGTGCTCCCACACCATGAGATTAAAAAGTTGCTCGTAGGTCGTCACATGGCTTCCCTTGATCCAACCCTCGAAGGCTCGGCTGAAATAGTTTACATATTCCACCCAAGTTGTACCCGGGATCCGGGTGCAGTCTCGGAACCTCTGGCGGTACATTTCGGGTGTGAGCCCATATCGGGTGAGGAGGGCCGCCTTCATGTGGTCATAGGAGGTCATCAGATGGTCTGGGAGCTGTAACAGGGCATCGCGGCCTTCATTGACGAACCTCCCCCATAGACCGGCTCCCCAGTCACTTCGATCGATCCGGTGGGAGGTCATGGCGATCTCGTAGGCCTTGAACCACTGCTGTATGTCGTCATCTCGGAAATACTCTCGAACGACATCCTTGGGGATGTGTACTTTCTTCTCTGTTGCTCCTGCGGAGCGCGGTTGCTCGGGCACCCCCAGTTCTTTGTTCTGCTTCCGTAGGTTTATTTCTGCTAGTTGGCGCTCGTGTTCGTACGCTAATCTCTTTTCTTCGAGCTCTCTCTGCCTCTGTTTTTCTTCCCGTTCTTCTCGGAGCCGCAGATGTTCTAGGTTCAGTTTTTGTTCGGCTAATTTGAGTTCACCGTCCATTTTGAGTCTGGCCATTTCTAACTCATGTAGTCTGTTTTTTTCTCTCTCTTGGATCTCTTCCTGCGAGAGGCCCGTTGTTGGACAGGCCACATGAAGGGCCGCTCTCCCCCGGCCCAACCAGGCCCGAACCCGGGCCCGCAAGTACCACACACCACCATTGCACGTCCTCCGTCCCCTCAGGGACCCCTGCCCTCGAGCATGTCAACCTCGTGGGTCCGATCCACTGCCGGCCCACGCGCCCATCCTGGGGCGCCATCTTGGACACTCCACCACGAGGCCGCCTGGCCCCCGATCGACCTCAACCCTGGGCCTGGCTAGGCCTCAGACATCCCGGCACCACCATCCACCCAGGAGGTGAGCGGGCTACTTGGCGAGTCAATGGGAGAAAGAGGTGTCGATGGCTCTCCCCCGCCAAGTGCCGCTCGCCCATCGCCTCCCCGGGCGCTGGCTCCACCCCCCTGCTGGGTGTCTGGACTCCCTCATCCCGGACCTCCCGACCTCCAAGTGCGAGGGTCCGGACATCAAAGCACACCAGCCCTATAACTGGGGCAGCTCTAGAGCAGGAAGGCAGTTGTATCTTGGAGTCGAGAGACGCAAAGAGGAACTCATCCTTGACGGACTACTGGCGCTGCCGTAGCTCTGTCTTGTGCACCATCGTCCTGCCTGCTGGCGCTGCCGCAACCTTCGCAACCTTCATATCCTTCATCGTCGTCGGGA
Organism: Lissotriton helveticus; assembly: GCF_964261635.1. Lineage (NCBI taxonomy): Eukaryota > Metazoa > Chordata > Amphibia > Caudata > Salamandridae > Lissotriton > Lissotriton helveticus. The sequence continues at coordinate 47,097,988 of NC_136057.1, read as the reverse complement.
CCTGCTGGCGTGGCCGCGGACCGTTTGTAACCGTCATCTTCACCGGGACCTGCTGGCTCCGCCGCGGACCGTCGTTTCCTTCGTCCATCTCGGGACCTGCTGGCTCCGCCGCGGCCCGATCATCTAGAACGCCGAGCTCGAGGATTGAGAGCTATATCCACCTTTTGGTAACAAGACTGTCCCGCTACCCCTTTTCCCAAACCAGAGACCAGAATCGAGGGGACCCCTGAGTCCAGACCTCCTTGTATCATTTCATCGTAACTTAGAGAATTGCCTATAAAGTCTCGTTGAACTTTAACCTTGTGTGGTGTCCGTCTGTGGGGGGGAAGTTACTTGTCTGTACGATCGCTGGAGACGGTTCTCCCCGGAGACCTCTCCCCTTATTCTCGGCCGACCCTCCCGGTCCGTCTAACACCCGTTCTTCGCTCCTCTGGAGTCGTGGTGTTTCTCTCTGATGCTGCAACGTTTTGGTCCGGGGGTCTGACGGCCCCGGTTTCTGCCCATGACTCAATGGCGTGCTTGAAATCGTCTTTAGTACTCAGACCGGTGGTAGCAATGCCTAGAGCAATGCAGAATTGTTTCAATTCACGATGGCTGCACTCTTCCAATTTCTCCATCTGGAATTTCTCGGTGGATCCGCTCTCTTTGGTTGTCATTGTGGTTTCGTCGTGGGGTGAGCTACTCTCTGTACGATTACGCGTTGATTCGGATCGCGCCGCTGGCCACCAATGTTAGACGGACCGGGAGGGTCGGCCGAGGACAAGGGGAGAGGTCTCCAGGGAGAGCCGTCTCCAGCGATCGTACAGACGAGTAACTCCCCCCCCCACAGACGTATACCACACAAAGATAAGGTTTGACGTTCTTTATAAGCAATCTTTTAAGTACGGTGGAAGGGTACAAGGAGGTCTGGACTCAGGGGTCCCCTCGATTCTAGTCTCTTGGATGGGAAGGGGGTAGCGGGACAGTCTTGTTACCAATCTGGTAGATGCAATGGTGTGATGAACAGCTCACAATCCTCGAGCTCGGCGTTCTAGCTGGACGGGCCGCGGCAGCGCCGGCAGGTCCCGAGATGATTGTAGGTAGCGACGGTCCGCGGCGGCGCCAGCAGGTCCCGGTGAAGGTGGTAGTTACAACGGTCCGCGGCAGCGCCAGCAGGTCCCGACGAGGATGAAGGATGCAGAAGTTGCGGCAGCGCCAGCAGGCAAGAGGATAGTTCGCAAGGCAGGGCTACGGCAGCGCCAGTAGTCCGTCAAGGATGAGTTCTTCAGGGTGTCTCTCGACTCCAGGATACAACTGCCTTCCTGCCCTGGAGCTGCCCCAGTTATAGGTCTGGCGCCCTTTGATGTCCGGACCCTCGCACTTGGAGGTCGGGAGGTCCGGGATGAGGGAGTCCAGACACCCAGCAGGGGGGTGGAGCCAGCGCCCGGGGAGCTGGGGGGCGATCGGCACCTGGCGGGGGAGAGCCATCGACACTTCTTTCTCCCATTGACCTGCCAAGTGGTCCATTCACCTCCTGGGTGGATGGTGGTGCCGGGATGTCGGGGCCTGGCCAGGCCCAGGGTTGGGGTCGATCTGAGGCCACGCGGCCTCGTGGTGCAGTGTCCAAGATGGCGGCCGGGCCGGGCGAGGGCCGGTACTGGTTCGGACCCATGATACAGAGATGTCCGGGGGCAGGAGTCCCGTATGAGACGGGGTGCGGGGATGCTTCTGTGGGTAACACCTGGAGGGCCGGGGCCCGGGCCCTTCCATGCGGGGAGGAAGCAAGCCCATCATGTGGCCTGTCCAACAGCGAGCATGAACCCTCCGTTACTGCTGACACTGAGCACTAGCGTGGCCTGGTGCCCCCACATCCCAGGGACCGGCAGGAGTGAGCAAGCTCCCGTGCTCGCAGAGGGGCAGGGCTAGGAGGCGGCCCCATCTAGAACCCCTGGAGCAGCACAGGGAGGGTTCATGCTCGCCATCAGATGCACCTCAAGAGCTGAGCTTGGTGCCCCAACATCCCAGGGACCGGCAGGAGTGAGCAAGCTTTGGTGCTCGCAGAGGGGCTGGGCTGGGAGGCGGCCCCCTCTAGAACCCCTGGGGTGGCGCAGACCCTCGCCCCAGGCTCAGCTCTTAGGTGCGTCTGATGGCGAGCATAAACCCTCCCTGCTGCTGACACTGAGCACTAGCGTGGCCTGGTGCCCCCACATCCCAGAGTCCGGCAGGAGTGAGCAAGCTTCGGTGCTCGCAGAGGGGCTGGGCTGGGAGGCGGCCCCCTCTAGAACCCCTGGGGCGGCGCATACCCTCGCCCCAAGCTCAGCTCTTGAGGTGCATATGATGGCGAGCATGAACCCTCCCTGTTGCTGACACAGAGCACTAGCCTGGCTTGGTGCCCCCACATCCCAGGGACCGGCAGGAGTGAGCAAGCTTCGGTGGTCACAGAGGGGCTGGGCTGGGAGGCGGCCCCCTCTAGAACCCCTGGGGCGGCACAGACCCTCGCCCGAAGCTCAGCTCTTGAGGTGCGTCTGATGGCGAGCATGAACCCTCCCTGCTGCTGACACAGAGCACTAGCCTGGCTTGGTGCCCCAACATCCCAGGGACCGGCAGGAGTGAGCAAGCTTTGGTGCTCGCAGAGGGGCTGGGCTGGGAGGCGCCCCCCTCTAGAACCCCTGGGGTGGCGCAGACCCTCGCCCCAGGCTCAGCTCTTAGGTGGGTCTGATGGCGAGCATGAACCCTCCCTGCTGCTGACACTGAGCACTAGCGTGGCCTGGTGCCCCCACATCCCAGGGACCGGCAGGAGTGAGCAAGCTCCTGTGCTCGCAGAGGGGCTGGAACCCCAGGAGCAGCTCAGACCCTCGCCCGAAGCTCAGCTCTTGAGGTGCATCTGATGACAAGCATGAACCCTCCCTGCTGCTGACACTGAGCTCTAGCGTGGCCTGGTGCCCCTACATCCCAGGGACCAGCAGGAGTGAGCAAGCTTCGGTGCTCGCAGAGGGGCTGGGCTGGGAGGCGGCCCCCTCTAGAACCCCTGGGGCGGCGCAGACCCTCGACCCAGGCTCAGCTCTTAGGTGCGTCTGATGGCGCGCATGAACCCTCCCTGCTTCTGACACTGAGCACAAACGTGGCCTGGTGCATATTAAGTGTGGTCCCACAATCAGCCCCCAACCCTGGGTACCTCTGAGCCCCTATGCCCTGGGTTGCGCCAGCCCCCTGGTTGTGACCAGCTCGGTCCCTCCAGTCGCAATGTTTCCCACCTTGCTAAAGTAAGTAATGAGGCAAGGATAGTAGGAGTCTCTTTCATTCTTACCCTTGAATGCTGGAGTTATTAATCGAGTCAGACTTCACTGGAGTTGTTTGTTTTCTTTAAATATGACGGTGAAATGGGAAACCACAGCCGCAAGGTATGTATTTTTCAATTCCATGCTATAGCTTATTTTCTAAAGCCAGTGTGTGACCGGTGCCCTGCACAATGGGGCTTTGCTTTGCTCGAATAGTGCCGAAAGCTTCTGATTCTCAGTGAAAATAGCATTTTAAATCCTACATAAGCTGAGAACATTCTGTTCAATCTGTTCTCTCCTCCCATTTTGGAATATTTCCAATGCTGCGTTTGAACATTGTTTTTATTGAGTATGACGTTAACCAGTACAATTATACTGAAATATGTATGACATATTTACTTCGAGGTTTTCAGCCAGTCCTCCTGTTCATTTAGTCAACCCTTCACATGTTACTTCCAGACACCACAGTATTGGGGCGGTGGGTCAGCCCACTTCAGCCATTGGCTAACTTCGGGCGGTGGGTCAGCCCACTTCAGCCATTGGCTAACTTCGGGCGGTGGGTCAGCCCACTTCAGCCATTGGCTAACTTCACTGTCCGCGTCGTGAATCTCCCCCTCACAAGTACACACCAGTTCTATTGCCTTTCCCAATACTTGACTTTAACGTTCTTTTAAACTGAACTGCTTCTTACTTTCAATGAGGTTGACTCTGGTTTTCTATTGGACTTAGACAGCTTCTTAATTGCAAACTGTTCGCTGTTCCTTTAACTCAAATTACCAATTTAAAAAAAAGTCTGTTTGATTTCAAGGTTTTTCTTTTTTTACAAAACAAGTACATTCGCATTTTTGTTAAGGGTTACCAGATTAACATAGTTGGTATTACAGAAATTACAGGACTCTGTTCTGTACACGTTCAGCTAGTCCCCCCTGTGTTGACTAGCTGGAAAAATTAGAAACCGGATAGCAAGAAGAGAGAAGAAAGGAGAGAAAGAGTAGAGGAAGGGTGCAAGAAGTGTTCACTCGCTATGAGCCTAGTCTGGGGTTGTATCACTGTGTGGGGGCCGATCTCCTCCCGGGGGTCCCAAGTGAACTCACGGGGGTTCGTAGAAGTCCAGGAGAATGTCTAGCGACTTCCACATCCCCCTAGTATCTGGTATCTGGTATCCAGGGTGAGTTTTGCAGGGCAGTGCTTGTGCACTTGTAGAGAAGTGTGGCTCAATGGTTAGAGCGGCAGACCCTGATGCAGTAGTCTGGCCGGGACCAGGGTTCAATTCCCGCCTCAGCGGATCTCGGGCTCAATTTCCTCGGACCTGATAATTCTCGCCTCGGTGCTTATTCTAATCATGAGTCCCACTCTTCACCTCTGGGCAATAGCTTGCTTAATCTCCACAACGGCCCCAACAATGCTAGGATGCCTGGCTTCACCTTGGGGGTGCCCAGGAGCGGGCTCCTCACAAGGAAAGGCCAGGAAGGGTTCCTCGGCGGTATTCGTACAAGCGCCGAGATGCCTACGAGTAGTCGTGCGCTATACAAGTGCGTAATCATTTAATTTTATTTCATCTTGTGGTACTGAAAATTCTGGACCCGTGTTATAAACATCGTCGTGTCATGACGATTTTGGTATCAGCAGACCGAGAATGATTAGAATACTATGCACAAGCATTTTCGTCATATTCGGGTGACGAAATCACCCTGAAATCAGAGTTTCTGTCCTGAACCCTCGGGTTCCATTTTGTGAACGGCAGATATTTAATGATTGCCCTCACATAGGCCAATGACGAAGGCCAAAAACGAGTCTGAAGGACACATACACCTTTGCTGACTCCTCTGTGACCTGGGCAAACTGACTCCACTGCCTGAAGCCAAACCTGTTCGGCCAGTTCCTTTCCCAGTGGCCGAATGAGATTAGTATCAAGGCACAACATATCATAAACCTTTCATCACACACAAACCTTGCCTAATCTTACACACACCTGTCCCAGTTTTTTTCTTTATGACTTACTTTACGAGGAGGAGGTGCCGTTTTTATTGGGGGTCCGTCGATATCTGATGAAAATACTGGGCCTTGCCAGGCAATTGTTTGTGGGCTGGACAAACTGAAATATGGGCTTGTCATCATGACTCAGCTTTTTCTTTGTAGTGAAAATATGTGAATGGTCAACTGTAAAATAAGGAATGTTTGCCTAAAGCATAATATTTTGTACAAAAGGAGAAGGCTGGCTTTGTAAGATTGAGCAGTCTCCTGAGAATATACACCGTGTTGTACTTCTAGGATACCAGTTACTGGCTGCAGCCAATAAATTCGATCTTTGACTTCACCTAGAAGACTCTGTGTTTCTGTAGTCTAAAACAGGAAAGACTCGAAGTCTTTGGGTGTGTTCCCTGGCACCGCTGGGTTCTGAAAAACCCAGTACTTCAGTTGGCGCCCAGCGTGGGGCGATTTCAGCGGTACCGGTCCAAGCCAGAGGTTCGTGAGGAGCTTCGTGTGAAAATTCTGGAGGAAGGCCGCCACTTCTTCGACCCCTGTATGTCGACGTGATCCGAAAGTCTTTGCTGCGAGGTTCCCCGCTTCCCGACGGCTACGAAGGACTGCTGCCCTGACTATCGCCCTGTTTTGGACCCTTGATGATTGGTAGAGCGAAACGATAGACGAGTCTTCTGGTGACGTCATCGATACCTCAGTTAAGTATAAGTGGAGCGTCTCCCAGTCCTTAGTTTGGTTCTTAGTTTGGTATCCCCTTTGGGATCATTTTGTTTGGAACTTGCAAGTACCAAAACCGAAGGACTCGTGTATTCACGAGACTATCGTATTCGATAATCCTTTGAAGTTTGAAGCTAGACTAGAGAGCGAAGATGCCTGGTCTTAGCAGACTTGGAAATTTGTTTTGTCTTGGTTGTAGTAGGGATTCCCGATTGGAGGACTTGTGTCCGGTTCCTCCGATTGGAACTCCAACCTATGAACTATATGTGAAACATGGCGTAGGCCCCATCGCATATAATGAAATATGGATCCGATACACCAGAAAGATTGGTGTTTTAAAATGGCCCCAATATGGTAGTTTTGACACAGAGATTTTAAATAATCTGGAGGTTAAACTTTTCAAGAAGAAAGCCCGGCCGGCGATGTTTGACTCTTATCGTCTATGGCGTAAGGAAGCCAAACAGAAGGAAATTAAATTAGCAAAAAGAAATAAGAGAGAAAGGGGTATTTTGATAATGCAAGCTGCTACGCAGTATAAAGATAACGAAGAAGAACAGGCAAGTGAGCAGTTGCACAGGCAACGTAAAATGGCGATTGATAAATGTTACCCAGTTTTGCCGCCTCTTCAGCAAGATGCAGCAAAAGAACTTGAGGAAGATTCTTTAATGTCACACTTATTAAGTTCGCCACCCCCTTATGCGCAGAGTGCTACAGCACCTCCGCAACCTTTAGTGGCGCAACCTCTGGTTGCTTTGCCCCTTGCTATCCAACAGCCGCCAGCTCCTCTTCCGCTGGCCCCATCTCCTCTGGTGCAGCCTTCTCAAGGGCCACTGACTTTGCTACCTGCTCTGCCTTTAACTCCTGCAACTTTTCCACCTGTTCTTGCTACCTCCCCTACTACTGCTCCTACTTTGACCTTTTCTCAGTCTGCTTTATCTCCCGTCTTGTCGACCTCTCCTTCTGTTCGACAGAGAATGACAAACACTGTTTCTAGTCGTTTCTCTCCTTTCTTTGGGTCGCATAGTACGACCCCTGATTCGGAGCGTAAACAGTTGCGTAGCCAACTGCCTGATTCTCGAGAGAAAGAGATATTGGATCATTTGGCACATAAATGGGTTACAGCCCCGATAAGATATGAGTTAGAATCCGTTATGGATGTCTTCCATCAATGGGAAGCACCAAAGCAGAGATATGTATTTGAGAAAATGTGTATTTTTCTTTGTGAAGAATTGGAGGAAAATGATTTGGAATCGAATTCGCCTGAGTTGTGTCGTGTACGGTTCGAGTTTGAAAAAGGCACGATTGTAGGTTCTGATGTTAAGAAAACAGTTGCGACATTTTTGTCGTTTAGGAGTGGGAGTATTTCTCAGTCGTTGTTTGAGTCTGATTTCTCTGTTAAGAAGAAGGCGAGACAATATCCCATGAGGGAAGTTCCCCCAGTTTGAAGAGAAGGGAACCAAAACGTTAATCCAGCCATTCAGCCACACTTTCAGCGTGTGTGGGTACATGTTCCATGGAAGCGAGCTAAAGTTTTTGCCCTTAAACAGACATTGCCTGATCCCCGTAAAAATCCTGCAGGGTATTATAAGGAATTATCACAGACTGCAAGCTCACGCATTATGAATTTAGCGGATATAGACATGTTGTTCGGGAATGTTGTTCCACAACCTTTATGGGGAAAGATTCGTCATGCCGATCATGATCAGGAGTTAGGTGATACATGGGTTAATATTACTGCTGCAGATGGCAGACAAGTTGGTGGTGCTAAACCCGAGCCTTTAGTTGCAGAACTCCCTGGTAGAATAATTACTTATATGAAGACTTTAATGCCTGCGATGCGTGTAAACTGGGATAAATTGTCTGCGTGTAAGCAGAAGAAAGAGGAAACAGTGTCTGATTTCTTTACTAGTTTTGAAGAAACTTTTGTCGACCACAGTGGTCAAGATATGTGTACAGAAGGTGGTCAAAGGTTGTTCGTTGACAAGTTTGTGCACAATTTGCTTCCCGAGTTGTGTAAGAAGTTGAAGGATTCAGAGAGTTCGTGGGCAGTTTCCTCTTCAGCACAGATATTGGCCACTGCGCAGTATTACGAAAATAGAGATAAGGACGAGAAGGATAGAGCAGACAAGAAAACTAAAGAGTTAAAAACGAAGGTTCTTTTACAGCAGGCGTATCCGCCTCGCAATAATCAGAGTAACTATCAGCAACCTCAACAGTTTCAGAGAAACTCACAAAGGTTCGAGTTTTCTCAACCACGTGTTCCTGTAGGTCCCAATCAGTGTTCATACTGTAAAGAAGAAGGTCATTTCAAGTATAGTTGTCCTATTTTGTTACAGCGTACGAATGGTACTTCTGGCGCAAGAAGTCGAGGTGTTCAACAAGCTCCTAGAGGTAGGGGACGTGGAAGTTTCCCCCAGAACGCGTGCTCCTTTCCACCTCAGAATTCGATGAATAGTTTTGATCAGCAGAATAACGCATCTGGTAGGACGGCTCAATACTATGCTGATGACTACTATGCAGAAGATGAGAATATGGAAGGTAATGATTGTTAGGACAGCCATAGACAAACAGAGGGAGTCATTTCAGTTCCAGTAGATCAGAGTGGACCTTATGTTAAGGTGATTACATCAGGTGTGTCAGAGCCTTTTCTGTAGGATACTGGTGCTACAAAGAGTTCTATTATGCACTCAAAACTCCCTGGCTCACCTTTGTCTGGCGAAATGAATGTTTCCGTAGGTTTTTCTGGGGCCCCGGTTAGGAACCCGATTTCTAGCCCTATGTCCCTTTCTGTTGGACCTTGTTTATTGGAAGCACCCCTTATTCTGACGACAGGTTGTGGTGAAAACTTGTTAGGATTGGATTTGTTGAAAAGATTGTATGCAACATTGTATTGTTCTCCTTTGGGAGTACAACTTACATTGGGTAAGAAAGTGGTCTCTCCGATGTATTTGTCAAAGGATAAACTTCCAACAGAATTGTCTTCTCTTCCGGATATTCTTTGGGCTACTGGCCCTAATGATGTGGGTCTTTTGGAAATACCGCCATATGTTGTGACATTGAAAGCCAATGTTAAAATGCCACGCATTTCCCAATACAAGATCTTTAGCGAAGGTGAAAAGGCGTTGCTAGCGATCATTTATGATTTGATTGAAAAAGATGTAATTGAAGAGACAAGAGGCAACGTTTGTAATAGTCCTGTTCTGCCTGTTTTGAAACGTACTGACCCTCCCCAGCACCTGTTTACAGGTTTGTGATTGATCTTAGAGAGGTAAATAAAATAGTTGTGCCACAGTTTCCAATTGTTCCTGATATCACTGCCCTGTTGACTATGATTCCAGCTTCTGCCACTTGGTTCTCGGTGATTGACTTGAAGAATGCTTTCTTCAGCATCCCGATTGCCGATGAAAGCAGGGATATTTTTGGCTTCAGCTTAGGAGGCCGAAGCTTCCGCTTCAAACGCGCTCCTCAAGGCTACTGTGAAAGTCCATCAATATATAGTCAGGCTTTGAAAACACAACATGATGCAATTGTTTTACCTGATGGCGCTACCCTTATTCAGTACGTCGACGATTTGCTTGTCGCTGCAGATACTGAGGAGATTTGTAAGGAAGCCACGTTGTCATTGTTACGTCATTTGTTTGATTTACATCACAAAGTGTCTCTTTCAAAACTGCAATATTGTCGACAAGAAGTGACCTACTTAGGTCATCTCTTATCGAAGGAGGGAAGGAAACTGACCCCAGAAAGAATTCAAGCAATTGCAAAATTTAGTGTGCCAAGGACACAGAGAGAAGCGCGTGCTTTCTTGGGCATTACATCATATTGCAGACAATGGATACCGAATTTTTCTTTGTTGGCCAAACCTTTGGTGGCATTAACTTGTAAAGATACACCGAATCCCATTCCGTGGTCTGAAGAGTGTCAGAAAAGTTTTTCAGAATTGCGTGATGCATTGTGTTCGGCTCCTGTGTTGGATACCCCCGACTACAGTCAACCTTTTACGTTGTATGTCCACGAGAGAGAGGGATGTGCGTTGTCAGTGTTGACACAGTCTTTTGGGGACAAGCAACGTCCATGTGCATATTTTTCGTTGACTTTGGACCCGGTAGCTAAAGCATTGCCGAGTTGTTTGAGAGCCACGGCAGCAGCAGCTGTTTCTATTCGACAGTCTGCTGGATTAGTGATGAATAATATGCTGATTGTGATGGTTTCACATGCAGTGGACACCTTATTAAACAGGACCAAGACACAGCACTTAACTAGTGCTCGATTGTCAGGTTACGAGTTGACACTGTTAGCGAGTCATGTGCACATTAAGAGGTGCACAGCGCTGAATCCAGCCACGTTATTGCCGATTTCAGTTGAGTCAGAGGATGTTGAAGAAAAACATGACTGTTTCTTTAGAACTGAAGAAGAGACGAAAGGGAGAGTAGATCTAAAAGATACTCCTCTTGTGAAGTGTGATGGAACCTTATGGGTGGATGGTTCATGCTTCAAGCTTCCGAATGGTGATACGACTGCGGCATAGGCTGTCACAACTTTAAATGCGATTGTTGAAACTGCACGTATTCCACATAATTCAGCTCAAGCAGCAGAGTTGATTGCACTAACGAGAGCGTGTGTGTTGTCAAAAGGAATGAAAGTGACCATATATACTGACAGCATGTATGCATTTGGTGTGGCTCATAGTTTTGGATGATTGTGGAAAGAACGTGGGTTCCTGACTTCGCATGGAGCTAAGATACAGCATGGTCAGTTGGTGAATGAGCTCCTTGAGTCACTGACCTTGCCGTTACAAGTTGCGATTGTGAAATGCAGTGCACACAAAAAGGTTACTGATGATGTTGGTCGTGGAAATGCATTTGCTGACGAAGTCGCAAAAGAAACAGCTAAAGATGTGATGAATCGAATGTATGTTGCAGGCCCTGCAAGATGGGTTGATGACGTTGGAATGTGTGAAGATACGATAGAGAGTGTGAAGTCTATTCAAGCTGAAGCTACAGAGGAAGAGTTGAGTGTGTGGAGAGAAAGTAGGGGTAAAATGGATGAAAATGGTTGTTCGGTTGAATTATCAAGTCAAGTCAAGTCAGAAATGTATATAGCGCGCTACATACCCAGAGGGTCTCAAGGCGCTTGAGGAAGGGATGGGAATTACTTGTCGAATATCCATGTTTTAAGTTGCTTTCTGAATGATAGGTGGTTCTGTGTGAGACGTAGGTGAGTGGGGAGTGAGTTCCAGGTTTTAGCTGCGAGGTAGGAGAAGGATCTACCTCCCATGGTGGTTTTATTGATGCAAGGAATGGTAGCAAGGGCTTGGTTGGAAGATCGTAGCTGGCGAGGGGGGGTGTAGAAGGAAAGTCGTGTGTTGAGGCATTCGGGTCCAAGTTCGTAGAGTGCTTTGTGAGCGTGGGTTAGGAGGCGGAAAGTAATCCTCTTATTGACGGGGAGCCAGTGGAGGTTTTTCAGGTGGCTAGAGATATGGTCTTTACGCGGGATGTCTAGTATGAGTCTGGCTGATGCGTTCTGGATGCGTTGGAGTTTTTTCTGGAGTTTTGCGGTGATACCGGCGTATAGGGTGTTTCCGTAGTCCAGGCGACTTGTAACCAGTGCATGGGTGACTGTTTTTCTGGTTTCGGTGGGGATCCAGCGAAATGTTTTTTTGAGCATGCGGAGGATGTTGAAGCATGAAGATGAGACTGCGTTGACTTGTCTGTTCATAGAGAGTGAGGAGTCCAGGATGATGCCCAGGTTCCGTGCGTGGTCCGTCGGGATGGGTGCTTTTCCAAGGGCCTCTGGCCACCAAGAGTCGTCCCAAGCGGAGGGGGAGGTGCCTAAGATAAGGACTTCTGTTTTGTCTGAGTTCAGTTTCAGACGGCTGTGCTTCATCCACTCTGCTACTTCTTTCATACCTTCATGTAGGTTGGTTTTGGCGGTGTTGGGGTCTTTGGTGAGTGATAGGATCAGTTGGGTGTCATCTGCGTAGGAGATGATGTTGAGGTTGTGTTGGCGAGCGATGGTCGCGAGGGGGCTCATGTATACGTTGAAGAGGGTGGGGCTGAGTGAGGAACCTTGGGGTACGCCGCAGATGACTTCAGTGGCCTCGGACTTGAATGGTGGGAGGCGGACCCTCTGGGTTCTTCCGGTGAGGAATGAGGTGATCCATTCCAGTGCTTTTCCTTGGATCCCGATGTTTTTGAGGCGCTGTAGAAGAGTGCTATGGCAGACTGTGTCGAAGGCTGCGGAGAGGTCTAGGAGGATGAGGGCGACTGTGTCTCCATTGTCCAGTAGAGTTCGAATGTCGTCTGTTGCTGCGATGAGGGCGGTCTCCGTGCTGTGTTTGGCTCGGAAGCCGGACTGTGAGGAGTCAAGGGATTTGTTGCTTTCAAGGAAGGCGGCGAGCTGGTTATTGACGGCTTTCTCAATGACTTTGGCCGGGAATGGAAGGAGCGAGATGGGGCGGTAGTTTTTGAGTTCGGTGTGGTCCGCTGTGGGTTTTTTCAGAAGGGCGCTGAGTTCGGCGTGTTTCCAGCTTTCCGGGAAGGTGGCGGAGTTGAGGGAGCAGTTGATGACGTCTCGGAGGTGTGGTGCTATGATGGAGTCTGCTTTGTTGAAGATGTGGTGAGGACATGGGTCTGTGGGGGATCCTGAGTGGATGGAGTTCATCAGGCGGATGGTGTCCTCGGTGGAGATTGGGTTCCAGTCGTTAAGGATGTTCGAGGGGGGTGAAGGTACGGCAGAAGATTGGGTGGGATGGTCTCCGGGTTGGTTGTCGAAGCTGTTGTGGATGTCTGCGATTTTGTTGTGGAAGAACGAGGGCTCATATCAGTGTGAAAGGGATTTGTAAGTTGTTAGCTCCAGTATGGCAAAATGCTGGAATTCTTAAGTGTGCAGAGAATGTGGTCAAGAATTGTATGGTGTGTCTGAAATACAATCCTGGTAGGGGATCCCCAACTCCAGCTGGTCATTTTGCACCTCCAACGTATCTGTTCGAGCTTTTGCAGCTAGATTTCATCCACATGGAAAGGTGCAACAATTTGAAATACGTACTTGTTGTTGTTTGTGCCTTTTCAAGATGGGTAGAAGCATATCCCCTAAAAGACAACACTGCCTTATCCACAGCTAAAGCCCTTGTCAAATAATTTTTCCCTAGATTTGGAATGCCGAGAATGGTCTGGAGTGATAATGGGAGTGAATTTGTGGGTCGACTGATGAAGAAAGTATGTGAAGGGCTAGGAATCCAACAAAAATTCCACGCTGCAAATCACCCCCAATCAGCTGGACTAGTAGAGTGCTATAATGGCACACTAAAACTTAAATTGGCCAAGATTCAAGCGAGCTCTGGTCTTAAATGGCCTGACGCTATGCCTTTAGCACTCCTATCAACAAGAATGACTGTGCATTCACGAGTGGTACTTAGTCCCTACGAAATTGTGTTCGGCCGCCCGGCCAACATATGGGGAGTGCCAAGGCCAACAAAGTTCAGTGAAATCGAACACCCTGTTTTGCTTGTATTCAACAAAGCCAACACAACCATCGCACACCAACTACGGAAGGTCATCAACATCTCCTTCGAGACAACGACATTCCCAGAAAGCTAGAAACATGCATGAATCAACGCCCTCCTCAAGAAGCCCAAGGCAGAACCCAAGGACCTCAAGAACTTCCAGCCCCTCTCCCTGCTCCCCTTCCCGGCGAAGGTCATCGAGAAAATTGCCAACATGTAACTAGCCCACCACCTCGAGGACAACAACATCTTAGACCCGTCCCAGTCCGGATTCAGACGTAACCACAGCACCAAAACCGCACTCATCGCCGCCACAAACATCAGGCACCAACAAGACAACGACGAAACATCAGCCCTCATCCTCCTGGACCTATCAGCCGCCTTCGACACGGTCTGCCACCGCACACTAAAGACACGCCTCCAAGAAGCCGGAATCCAGGAAAAGGCCCACAACCTTCCTCTCTGGCAGAACACAGAGAGTCCGCCTTCCACCCTTCCGATCCGAAGCCACCAACATCATCTGCGGCGTACCCCAGGGCTCATCCCTCAGCCCGACCCTGTTCAACGTCTACGTGGCCCCCCTCGCACAAGTAGCCCGCCAGCATGACCTGAAAATCATCTCCTACGCCGACGACACCCAGCTCATCCTCTCCCTCACCAATGACCCGCACATCGCCAAAACAAACCTCCACGCGGGAATGAAGGCCATCACCGAATTGATGAAGAGCAGCCGTCTGAAACTCAACTCGGACAAGACAGAGGTCTTCATCCTCGGACTAACCCCCTCTGTCTGGGACGATTCCTGGTGGCCAACCACACTGGGAATGGCACCGTCACCCAAAGACCACGCACGCAACCTAGGATTCATCCTCGACTCCTCCCTCTCCATGCCGTAGCAGGTCAACGCCATCTCCTCCTCCTGCTACACCACCCTCCACATGCTCCGCAGGATCTACAAGTGGATCCCGTCTGAAACCAGAACAGTGACCCAAGCCCTCGTCAGCAGCAGGCTAGACTACGGCAACGCACTGTACGCAGGAATCCCGGGCAAACACCCACAACGACTGCAACGCATCCAAAACGCAATCGCCCGCCTGATCCTCAAAATCCCTTGTCGCAGCCACATCACCCCCCACCTACGAAACCTGCACTGGCTCCCGTCAACAAAAGAATCACCTTCAAGCTCCTCACCCACACACACAAAGCACTCCACAACACTGGACTAGCCTGCCTGAACAGCAGACTCAGCTTCTACACCCCCACCCACCAGCCCCGCTCCGCCAGCCTCGCCCTCGCCCTCGCCGTCGTCCCCCCGCATCCAACGAACAACTTCTGGTGGCACATCCTTCTCCTTCCTCGCCGCCAAGACCTGGACCACCCTCCCGGCCCAGCTGCGGTAGACCCAAGACCTGCTCACCTTCAGAAAGCTCCTCAAGACCTGGCTCTTCAAGCAGTAGCGGCACCCCCTCCCCTCAGCACCTTGAGACCCTCACGGGTAAGTAGTGCGCTTTACAAGTATTCTGATTAATTGATTGATTGATTGATCTTTTTTTTTTTAAACATTTTTTTTGAAAAAAGATCTTTTTAATTTTTTACTAAATTTCCACAGCTGCCAATCATAATGCAGTAATCTCAAAAGAAAGATTTATATACTATATATTAGTAACCACTGCCTACCCATCACTGCCCTTTATTCTCCTCAAATATGGCCAGCACCATCTTGACTGCCTCTTTTTTGCTGCTCAGCAGCCAAAATAAATGCGGAAGTATTTGAGTGCAGACGTTATTGTAGGACTGCGCCCCTTTTTGACATGGTCACCCCTACTTTATCTAGTATTTGATGCGATTTTGATGGAAGTGCATTGGGTTCCTGCTAACCAGGTTCCCATTGCCAGATCTCTTTCCCAAAACTGTTCAATTGTTTCCACAAATGGCAATACCTTTAGCACCCTCTGTAAGTCCTTAGTAAATGGTACCCCTGGTACCTAGGGCAAGGAGGCTAAAGAGGGTACCTAAGGGCTGCAGCATATATTGTGCCACCCTAAGGGACCCCTCAGCAAAAACATTCGCACTGCCACAGCAGGCTGCATGTCTTGGTGCAGACAAAAGTGAAAACACCACATCGCTCACCTCCCTGTCTGCCATGACAACATACACTGCATGCAGTGTAGGTAACTCACCCCACAGCAGGACTTACAGCCCTAAGGCAGGGAGCACTATGCTACATGTGTGGACATATCTGCATGAGCAGATATGGCGCTGTGTTGGTCAGTTCCATTACTGCCAGTAAAAGTGAAGCCGTTTTAAGTACATGTGCAGAACACTGGTGAAAACGAGTTCCCCAACTACATGATGGTATCAAACATCTCGTATTAATACGCCCACACTGATTCCAGTGGTGATGTATTAATACATGCACCCAGAAGGCACCTTAGAAAACCTACCAACTACTAGTGTGCTACGCTGACTGGTCCTAGCCAGCCTGCCACCACTAACAAGGTTCTGGCACCCAAGGGTGAGGGGTTCTGTCTCAGGAGGTCAGAAAAGAAGCCCGCTCAGGCAGAGGGTGTTCACAACCCCTCCCACAGGATGACCTTTGAATTAGCATTCCAAGGCAGGGAGCTTCAAAGAGCCACCGCCTTTGGGAACCTGGCTTCGCTCACAGGAGAGGATGCTGATCCCTCTTGGCCAGGGTCTGCTCGGCGCCTGGACAAGGTGGAAAATCTGTAGTCAGACAGGTGGGTTCACCTTCAGGATAAATCCGCCCCTAAGATGGGCTACCTGAGTGAACATGAAATCTCAGAGTCATCTTTGTGATGACAGAATTAGGAACTCTGGGACAGAGGTATGCCCACTTCCATCAGGACTCTTTGGCTACTACACTTCACTCCCCTAAATCTAGTATTTAGGAGAGTTCCTGGCACCATGAAATCAGATCCTGATGACCTGAAACAAGAAGACGGTTCTGAAGATTCGCAAGAAGGAACAGAAGACACTAACTGACTTGGTGCCAACCGGATTGCTGTCTGTGACAAATGCGACAAAGACCCCTTTTCCTGCAGCTCCGTGTCTCCAGAAGCCTGAGAGAAGTGCCAGCACTTCACCCACGAACCAGGATCGCCCAAGGAGCAGCAGAGCTGCTTCCCTGCTTCCTGCAGGCACCCAAACAGGACTCCGGACCGATCCCCGTAGATGAACATTGGGCACCAGATGCTGTATTGCACCTCTGCACCCGGCCGCCCTAGTGCCCCTGGGGGTGACCTGTTGATGCTGCCTTGGACCTTTCCCCATACTCACCTTAAGTCCAAGAGAGTGATCAGGTGAGTCGCTGTAAAGAACTTGTATGCAGCATTTGTTTATCCTCCATAGGATAGCATTGACGCTTATGAAAATTGCACTGTTACCTGATCGTATTGATTCTGGTGCCTAAATATATATCAAGATATGTGTTATTTTTATAAATTGGCGTGGCTCTCCTTATTGAGTCATGTGTACCATTTATTGACTCTGTGCGTGTATCGCAGATGTCTTACACTCCTCTCTGATAAGCCTAAGGCTGCTCGACCTCACTACTCCCTAGAAGAGCACCTTGAAGATTGCTAAAGCAAACCCCGTCCACTCATAAGGGAACCCCTGGGCTCCATGCACAGTAGACCTCTTTTTGGTATACTTTATAAAGAGCCAGTTTCCCACAGTTATCATTCATATATCTGGTTGTGGTCATATCTTCTTATATAAGCTTATGTACGGTGTATTTGCTTCTTGATTAATTCTTTTATTTGATTGTTAATGTAATTGAAAGAGAAGCTGCTACACTTGTCTGCCGAGCGATGCAATCGGTGGAATTGCCACAGCGTTTCCATCTGTGGAGCAGTAGATTTGGGTCAGACTGTCAGGATCACTTAGCTGCGCCTACCTAATATGTTGAACTACGAGTCCCATCAGCCCGGTGTGTATTCCTGGTATATAATTAAGGGCGGGACCAGGAGACTTTGTGCGTGATTTTGGTTTGTTAACTGTTTTGTCTTTCTCCACCATTTGTTCCTTTCCTGAGTTCCTGCGTTGTGGAGGTCTCCTTGCTGAGTTGCTGTCATTCGGAGATTCCTTGGTTACGCGCTAATTTCAGCTCGGGTTCTCGAGCGCTGTGCTTGCCTAGTGCCTTTCCTCTGGGCTCTTTGCTTCCGGGTCAGTTCTCTTCGTCTCTAAGGTCGGCTGGTGAGTTGGCCGAGTGCTTGCTGCATAACGGAGTGTGCGGAGGATTTTCCAGATGTCCTAAGCATGAGTAGAACGCTTTCTGCCTTGTTTTGAACTTAAAGTACACAGTTGTGGGTCTTTCTCCGGCCACGGCAAGTCTTCATTTTTTTCGAATCGTGAGCGGAGCGCTGTGGCATTGCTACGCGCTGCCGTTATGAAGTCACACACAATCTGGGGGAATTAGGAGGTTTCATTTGCATGTGCCAAAGCGGAAAGTAGTGGGTTGTTCTACACTTTGCCGTAATTGGAGACTGGTGTTAGGTACATTTGTTTTCGAATACAAAAGGATATATGTACTGAACTAAACAACGGAAGATAGTAGTAGGAGGCTACATCTTACCGTTTGATTGAACTGTTTCTCTGTTATCTTCGGATCGGGTGATTGGAACCCTTTTCTGATGACTTTGGATTTATGTTGTTTTGGAAGAGATAAGGAGAAGGATTTCTCTTTAAGCTGGGAACAGTTTCAAAGGAGCATCATTCCAGTATGAACTTTAATACTAGGGGGTGCTTTTTCCAACTGATATGTTACTAATGAAGTATTTCACAAATGTGTATGGGTCTGAGGAATAACTTGTCTCTTCTATCTTTAGGGATCAGGAACGTGTTCAGTTCTATAGATATACATACAGCAGCTGGAGGGCAATTTGGAAGACTTGAGCCAGGTGAATAGAGAGACATTAGCGAGAATGAAATGAGAGTAGTATTTCCTATGTGTAGTATAACATTGGTGTGTTTTCTCTTTCAGCTATCCCTTCCCAGCTGTACCCTTCCGTCCCTCCCTTTTTTCTTTATTTCCCTCGCCCGATCACTCGAACACCCTGTGTATTTATATACCAGGGTGTTGGTGAGGTCAGGAGGTGGAGCCTATATTGCTACAATTGGACCCTGCGGAGTGCACCCTGACACAGACTGCACCCTCTCTGATCGGAGGAGCGTACCCTCTACTGCCTGCTTTGATGCGCGCGCCCAAGTGTGCCCTCTCTGATCGGCGGAGCGCAGTCTTCTACTGCCTGCTTTGATGCGCGCGCCCCAGTGTGTCCTCTCTGATCGGAGGAGCGTACCCTTTACTGCCTGCTTTGATGCACGCGCCCCAGTGTGCCCTCTCTGATCGGAGGAGCGTACCCTCTACTGCCTGCTTTGATTCGCGCGCCCCAGTGTGCCCTCTCTGATCGGAGGAGCGTAGCCACTACTGCCTGCTTTGATGCGCGCGCCCCAGTGTGCCCTCTCTGATCGGAGGAGCGCAGTCTTCTACTGCCTGCTTTGATGCGCTCGCCCCAGTGTGCCCTCTCTGATCGGAGGAGCACAGTCTTCTACTGCCTGCTTTGATGCGCGCGCCCCAGTGTGCCCTCTCTGATCAGAGGAGCGTAGCCTCTACTGCCTGCTTTGATGCACGCGCCCCAGTGTGCCCTCTCTGATTGGAGGAGCGTACCCTCTACTGCCTGCTTTGATGCACGCGCCCCTGTGTGCCCTCTCTGATCGGAGGAGCGCAGTCTTCTACTGCCTGCTTTGATGCGCGCGCCCCAGTGTGCCCTCTCTGATCGGAGGAGCGCAGACTTCTACTGCCTGCTTTGATGCGCGCGCCCCAGTGTGCCCTCTCTGATCGGAGTAGCGTACCCTCTACTGCCTGCTTTGATGCACGCACCCTAGTGTGCCCTCTCTGATCGGAGGAGCGCAGTCTTCTACTGCCTGCTTTGATGCACGCCCCAGAGTGCCCTCTATGATCGGAGGAGCACACCCTCTACTGCCTGCTTTGATGCGCGCGCCCCAGTGTGCCCTCTCTGATCGGAGGAGCGTACCCTCTACTGCCTGCTTTGATGCGCGCGCCCCAGTGTGCCCTCTCTGATCGGAGGAGCGTACCCTCTACTGCCTGCTTTGATGCGCGCGCCCCAGTGTGCCCTCTCTGATCGGAGGAGTGTACCCTCTACTGCCTGCTTTGATGCGCGCGCCCTAGTGTGCCCTCTCTCATCGGAGGAGCGCAGTCTTCTACTGCCTGCTTTGATGCACGCGCCCCAGTGTGCCCTCTCTGATCGGAGGAGCGTACCCTCTACTGCCTGCTTTGATGCGCGCGCCCCAGTGCACCCTCTCTGATCGGAGGAGCGTACCCTCTACTGCCTGCTTTGATGCGCGCGCCCCAGTGTGCCCTCTCTGATCGGAGGAGCGTACCCTCTATTGCCTGCTTTGATGCGCGCGCCCCAGTGTGCCCTCTCTGATCGGAGGAGCGCAGTCTTCTACTGCCTGCTTTGATGCGCGCGCCCCAGTGTGCCCTCTCTGATCAGAGGAGCGTACCCTCTACTGCCTGCTTTGATGCGCGCGCCCCAGTGTGCCCTCTCTGATCGGAGGAGCGTACCCTCTACTGCCTGCTTTGATGCACGCGCCCCAGTGTGCCCTCTCTGATCGGAGGAGCGTACCCTCTACTGCCTGCTTTGATGCGCGCGCCCCAGTGTGCCCTCTCTGATCGGAGGAGCGTACCCTCTACTGCCTGCTTTGATGCGCGCGCCCCAGTGTGCCCTCTCTGATCGGAGGAGCGCAGTCTTCTACTGCCTGCTTTGATGCGCGCGCCCCAGTGTGCCCTCTCTGATCGGAGGAGCGCAGTCTTCTACTGCCTGCTTTGATGCGCGCGCCCCAGTGTGCCCTCTCTGATCAGAGGAGCGTACCCTCTACTGCCTGCTTTGATGCGCGCGCCCCAGTGTGCCCTCTCTGATCGGAGGAGCGCAGTCTTCTACTGCCTGCTTTGATGCGCGCGCCCCAGTGTGCCCTCTCTGATCAGAGGAGCGTACCCTCTACTGCCTGCTTTGATGCGCGCGCCCCAGTGTGCCCTCTCTGATCGGAGGAGCGTACCCTCTACTGTCTGCTTTGATGCGCACGCCCCAGTGTGCCCTCTCTGATTGGAGGAGCGTACCCTCTACTGCCTGCTTTGATGCGTGCGCCCCAGTGTGCCCTCTCTGATCGGAGGAGCGTACCCTCTACTGCCTGCTTTGATGCACGCGCCCCAGTGTGCCCTCTCTGATCGGAGGAGCGCAGTCTTCTACTGCCTGCTTTGATGCACGCGCCCCAGTGTGCCCTCTCTGATTGGAGGAGCGTACCCTCTACTGCCTGCTTTGATGCACGCGCCCCAGTGTGCTCTCTCTGATCGGAGGAGCGCAGTCTTCTACTGCCTGCTTTGATGCACGCGCCCCAGTGTGCCCTCTCTGATCGGAGGAGCGCAGACTTCTACTGCCTGCTTTGATGCGCGCGCCATAGTGTGCCCTCTCTGATTGGAGGAGCGTACTCTCTACTGCCTGCTTTGATGCACGCGCCCTAGTGTGCCCTCTCTGATCGGAGGAGCGCAGTCTTCTACTGCCTGCTTTGATGCAAGCGCCCCAGTGTGCCCTCTATGATCGGAGGAGCGCACCCTCTACTGCCTGCTTTGATGCGCGCGCCCCAGTGTGCCCTCTCTGATCGGAGGAGCGCACCCTCTACTGCCTGCTTTGATGCGCGTGCCCCAGTGTGCCCTCTCTGATCGGAGGAGCGTACCCTCTACTGGCTGCTTTGATGCGCGCGCTCCAGTGTGCCCTCTCTGATCGGAGGAGCGTACCCTCTACTGCCTGCTTTGATGCGCGCGCCCTAGTGTGCCCTCTCTCATCGGAGGAGCGCAGTCTTCTACTGCCTGCTTTGATGCACGCGCCCCAGTGTGCCCTCTCTGATCGGAGGAGCGTACCCTCTACTGCCTGCTTTGATGCGCGCGCCCCAGTGCACCCTCTCTGATCGGAGGAGCGTACCCTCTACTGCCTGCTTTGATGCGCGCGCCCCAGTGTGCCCTCTCTGATCGGAGGAGCGTACCCTCTACTGCCTGCTTTGATGCGCACGCCCCAGTGTGCCCTCTCTGATCGGAGGAGCGCAGTCTTCTACTGCCTGCTTTGATGCGCGCGCCCCAGTGTGCCCTCTCTGATCGGAGGAGCGTACCCTCTACTGCCTGCTTTGATGCGCGCGCGCCCCAGTGTGCCCTCTCTGATCGGAGGAGCGTACCCTCTACTGCCTGCTTTGATGCGCGCGCCCCAGTGTGCCCTCTCTGATCGGAGGAGCGCAGCCTTCTACTGCCTGCTTTGATGCGCGCGCCCCAGTGTGCCCTCTCTGATCGGAGGAGCGCAGTCTTCTACTGCCTGCTTTGATGCGCGCGCCCCAGTGTGCCCTCTCTGATCGGAGGAGCGCAGTCTTCTACTGCCTGCTTTGATGCGCGCACCCCAGTGTGCCCTCTCTGATCGGAGGAGCGTACCCTCTACTGCCTGCTTTGATGCGCACGCCCCAGTGTGCCCTCTCTGATCGGAGGAGCGTACCCTCTACTGTCTGCTTTGATGCGCGCGCCCCAGTGTGCCTTCTCTGATCGGAGGAGCGTACCCTCTACTGCCTGCTTTGATGCGCGCGCCCCAGTGTGCCCTCTCTGATCGGAGGAGCGTACCCTCTACTGCCTGCTTTGATGCACGCGCCTCAGTGTGCCCTCTCTGATCGGAGGAGCGCAGTCTTCTACTGCCTGCTTTGATGCACGCGCCCCCGTGTGCCCTCTCTGATCGGAGGAGCGCAGTCTTCTACTGCCTGCTTTGATGCGCGCGCCCCAGTGTGCCCTCTCTGATTGCAGGAGCGTACCCTCTACTGCCTGCTTTGATGCGCGCGCCCCAGTGTGCCCTCTCTGATCGGAGGAGCGCACCCTCTACTGCCTGCTTTGATGCACGTGCCCCAGTGTGCCCACTCCGCTTTGTACGAGCGATAAGCCGATGGCCGAGCTGTGATAATTAGATCCACAAGACACGTTCAATACCACCTCATACACTGATCGGGGAACACTGAGGGCCTCATTTACCAAGGATTGGCATACAGCAGCATTGCAAGTCTTTTTTGTTGCCCTGCTCTGCACCAATCAAAAGAGCCGGAATGCACCGTACAGGACACAGTGCATTACTGGCCGTTCAGGCACACATTATGCAGCCGAGCACCAACACAGACACCCTTGCACCATGGTGCACTGGGGTCTATGTCTGCTGAAGAACAGGGAAAGAGGAATAAAAGAGGAGAAATGAAAACATTTCTCCTCGTTATGCCTGCTTTGGGGAGGTGTAAGGTTTTGGCATTGCCCCAGGTTTGCCTGAGTGTCTAAATCTGGGGCGGTGTCAAAATAAATGGGTGTTTCGTGGGAGAACCCAGAGCAACACCCATGGAATGCCTCCTTGATGCAGAGTAAGCCGACGCAGCTCTTTGCGCTGCCTAGCCTCACTCCATATCTATGAAGCCTTTTGCGTCGCCTTGTAGGTATGATTCAGAGGCCGGCGCCACACGAGCTCCAGCTGGGCAGGCCTCTTGGAAATTAGGCCAGAGTTTGCACCAGCAAGAGTAAAACTATGTGTCTACAGAGAGTAGCTGTCAAGTACTAGGGTACTCAGCCCCTGATGCCCTTACCACTGAGAAGGACTACAGTAATTCAATTAAGGGGGGACCGCCCAGAGCGAGACCTCCCTCCATGCTTATTTTTAGGGTATAGATCATTCCATGTCAAATAACATTTGGGCGGGGGGAAACGTGACATATTTCTTTAACAACTGGGACATGTTGTCACAAGACACCTGGATACAAGACGAGGTAACAGCCTTCAAGATGGAGCTTTACAGCTCTTCCGCTGAGTGACGTTTATACAACTATTGCAGTGTTCAGGTTAGACAAGGAAGGTAATCCCATCTAGGACCGGGATATTGTGGTTGAACTGTTTGAAACTGAGCATACTCAAATACGAGGCAGTAAGATGGTGCTGGCCATACCGGAGCATAATGGGCAGTGATTTGTGGACTGTGGTTACTGACATCATGGGGAATGTAGTTTTTAAGTGTACTGTTGATTGGTTGCTGTGCAAATTCAGTAATAGAAAAAGAAGCATTATTCCCATCAGTATGTGCTAAATAACATTTACAATTCTTGATGTGCTAGCTCAATAAAAATTTCTCTCAACACTTATATACAGATACATAAACATTAAGTCTGGGCGGTGAACTCCGCTCCGTTCGTAGACTTTGTGGAGTCTTTCCACACTCCTCAGACACTCGGAGTTCAGAAAAACATTTCCTTGCTTGTGCTCACCAACGTTAAATTGAAGAGCGTGAGCAAGGAAAATCCAGCACTAGACCATCTCCCAGCCAGATTTCTCAACGCGGCTGCCCGGGGATGGGAACTCACACTCATGTCGAGAAACCTTCCATTCACGTTGAGGAAGCTGCCGTTCTAGTAAAACTTCTACTCAAGCGGCGGAAAGATGCAGTTCCCTCTTGCACTGTGCGTGGTGCCGTTCACACTGATTTTACTGCGCGGGACAAACATCTGGCGCCAAAAAATCACTGTGTTTTAGTAGATGAATTTTGAGTCTAGTATGCTAGTAACTTGTACTTTTAGAGCCTGTGTAAGCCGAATAAAGTTTTATGTCTGGCTGATATGCCGTAAATGTGCCAACGCAGCTGCAACAATCTTGTGACCCGCTGGCTTGCTCTTGACAATAATCCAGTATCATAGATTCAGCTGAGGCCCCCAATTCCTAGCCTCATCATTCACTTACACCCAGGGCGTCTCATCCTTGCACACACATACATGCCACCATTGCGACTTAGTTCATTCCTAGAGATCCACACGTCACTGCAGATCCAGGGCTTGCTACCAGCCACAGCAAGCTCCGAGCACTCACCCAAATAGGATAGGATAGGATATATGTTCATAGAGCGCTCGATTGCCGTGGCGTCTTGGCGCTAGTGTATGTAGAAGGGAAGTATGGCCTGTGTTACCGGGGGACTATGTGGAAGTGAACAGCCATGTTTTCAAGTTCTTCCTAAAGACCTGCTGATTAGATTGAAATGTCATGGCCATAGGCGTTTTGTTCCGTAACTTTGATGCACAACTTGATAAAGTCCTGCCATCCCATCTTGCTCGTCTGATCTTAGCAATCTGGATAAGGCCCAAATTAGCAGATCTAAGGGCACTTGGGGGGTATAATGTAGGAACATTTTTTGGAGATCCTCAGCACCGCCACCATAAAGGGCTTTGTGCACCAGGAATAAGGCCTTAAATTCCACCCGCTGCTGGATGGTAAGCCAGTGCAGTGACTTAATTCCTGCCGAGGTTGATTGTCCTTTAGGAATGTTTAGAAGTAATCTTGCTGCAGTGTTCTGTAGAGACTGCAGTTTTCTCAGCTGGGTCTTATCAATGCCCAAAAAAGGGCATTGCAACAGTCCAGTTTAGACAGGAAGAGCGCCACCACCAGCGTCTTTTGCAATTTTTGTGAAAAAAAAGGGAAGATTTTTCTCAAGGTTTTTAGTAAAAAGAAGCAGGAGGAAGTGAGACTGTTTACCTGGGCAGAAAAATTAAACTGGTCATCGAAGATGACTCCGAGGTTTCCTACCTTGGGGACAGGACACGGGCATTCCCCGGCCTCAACCGGCCATTAGGAGTCATTCCACAGGCACCGGCCAGGGCCAAACTCTATCACCTCCGTTTTGTCAGTGTTCATTTTCAGGAAGCTATGGTTCATCCAGGTCATGATCTCAGTGAGACAAGCATGAAACCTGGCGTCTGTGGCCTCAGGCTGATAGAAGATAAAGATAACAAGCTGAGAATCATCAGCATATGAGACCAGGGCAAATCCATGCCTCCTGATAAGTCTGGCCCAAGGAGAGACGTAGATGTTAAACACTGTCTGGGATAGGGGTGGCGACATGGGCACTGGTGTCTGAGTGACCCCAGAGCAGCCTCGCACCAGGCATCTGTCTGCCCCTTGCTTCATGGTCACTGATGACTACGGGTGGATCTTGAAGGGAACACACAATGTTCACCAGGATGATTCACGACTCTATACACTAGTGCTGTTGCTTCGATATAATAGTTTAGAGGCACGCCTTGTGCGCTCACAGATGGCACAGGGTCCAGAGTCATCAGACTATTTTAAGCCAATCAATACGCTCAGTGAAGGAAAAGGTCCAAGGGACAAAGGGGTTCCCAATGCAATTACACTATTAAACTTCAAAGGTTGTCGTCTGAAACATCAACAGTGCAAATTGTACTTGTAACGCTTGCACTACTCTAATAAACAAAGTGATGGCGCAAACTACACCCTGGAACGCCTCACATCTGAGGGGCTGGTGGTTGAAGGGCTGCAGGGGGGGGATGTTAGTTCCTCCCCACCCTCTTCCGTGACAGACTAATCACAAAGATAGAAAACGACACTCTGAACGTACTGATGAGTTTGAAGTATCTCCCGTCTCATCGCCACATGGAACAGGCAGGCAGATTGGTTTATTAGCAAAGTTTTATTGCATAAAATAAGACATTCTTGGCAAACAGCTCCCTGCGACAGTGTCCTTTGTCTAGTTGTCAATCTCCCCCTCACACTAGAACAGGACAACAACTGACCTCACAAAACACATCACAGAATGAGATGCAATACTCTTCACAGGGTCTTCATTAGCTAATCTGCTTTGTTTTTTAATGCATGTGAAAGTTAGTTTTGGGGAATTTAATTCTCACCGGAATAGCAGGCAAACTCCGGCCGACTTCGACCATATGGTTTGCTTTGCCCTGGCCTTGACCCATTCTGGTCCGAGGTGGAATCTGAGCTCACACAGACCTTAGGTCGCCAGGTTCCACACGATCCCTTACATCTTCTCCTGGGTGTATTTGAAGGTTTGGATGGCTCAAGAGCGGACAAACATTTTCTGGGTACGGCGGTCGCTGTGGCTAAATGAGATATTGCAGCGGTCTGGGCCCAGCCCAACCCCACTACCCTGCGAAAGTGCAACAGGGAGTGGATGGGTGCGTGGCCCAGGAGGAACATGGTTGTCCCGCGAGGTTCCATAGGGTTTGGGGCAAATGGCTGAACCTACTCTTTTAAATTGCCAGCTTTGGCTGTCCCACGTAACGGGATGCTGCTTTCCAGCTGGGGTGGCTTGCATAAATACTCCTACCCTAACAGTGTTTTTTTTTTACTGTCTGTTGGAGATGGAATTGGCTTTACTGTGTAAGATATATGCTGTCTTTTTTTTTTTTCTTCTCAAAATGATAATAAAACTGATTATCATTAAAAAAAAAAAGGAATTCTCACCAGAATAAACCATCTCAAAACATTATGAATTGTGTAACGGTCTCGGCTGTTGAAACTGCAGAATGATATGGTTGGTGCCACCTTTGTAAGTTGTTAGAATCTGGACAGCCACGAATCCTCTTTTGATCTCTCAGCCTGGATGGGTTGTACAGAATATTTACACAGCCGGTCTGAAGATACTGACAGGGAGTAGATGTTCCTGCTTTTTTGATGGAAGGAGTTTATATTTTTTGTCCTCAAGTGGTTATTGATTCCCATTTCTTCTCCTAGTTTCTTTTTCCCATGTGCTCAGGTCTTTCAATATTTTTTTGTTGAATCCCAGAAGTTATGTCTATCAGGATAGTTTATGATCCACACTTGGTAACACGTCCTCAACACTGCACACATTTCATGAGAGTCGGACAGGTTTAATTCGCAGTGAAGCAGCCTCTGTGAAGTTCGTTGCTTGGTGAAGGGACGTTAGTGACGTTGAAGAAGCTACATTCTGTTTGGAGACGCTGCGAACGTTAGAGTGTGTCCTTTAACTCAAAGCTCTTCTGACTTCAGAGGAAAGGGAGGATTTCAGTCCGGAAGGATTGTTTGATGTCAGAAGAGGTCTAACTTTAGCTGTAGATTCTTAGATGATGTAAAAGATCAGATTTCTTTTTTAAATGAAGGTTTTTTGGCAGTGCTTTGAGAAGGCTTCCATCTTGTGTTACTTGATGCTGCTGAGCACCACCTTTTGTTTACAGCAGTTTCCATATCCTGTACGGAGTCATGGCCGTCGCCTGTGTGTTCTTTGATGGCGTACAAGGCTTGCCTTAAGACCAAAGCTCTTGCTACACACAGTGCAGTGATAAAGCTTCTGTCCTGTGTGTGTGACTTGATGGCGTACAAGGGTCCCCTTCTGAGAAAATCTCTTGGAACACACAGTGCAGTGATAAGGCCTCTCTCCTGTGTGTACGCTTTGATGGCTTACAAGGGCTGCCTTGAGAGTAAAGCCCTTGGAACACACAGTGCAGTGATAAGGCCTCTCTCCTGTGTGTACGCTTTGATGCTGTACAAGGCTCGCCTTCCGAGAAAACCTTTTGGAACACACAGTGCAGTGATAAAGCCTCTGCTCTGTGTGTACGATTTGATGCTGTACAAGGGTCTCCTTCCGAGAAAACCTCTTGGAACACACAGTGCAGTGATAAGGCTTCTCTCCTGTGTGAGTTCTTTGATGCAGTACAAGGTTTGCCTTATGAGAAAAGCGCTTGGAACACACAGTGCAGTGATATGGCTTCTCTCCTGTGTGTACGCTTTGATGCCGTACAAGGGTCTCCTTCTGAGAAAACCTCTTGGAACACACAGTGCAGAGATAAGGCTTCTCTCCTGTGTGTATGCTTTGATGCCGTACAAGGTCTGCGTTGAGAGTAAAGCCCTTGGAACACACAGTGCAGTGATAAGGCCTCTCTCCTGTGTGTACGCTTTGATGCTGTACAAGGCTTGCCTTCCGAGAAAACCTTTTGGAACACACAGTGCAGTGATAAGGCCTCTCTCCTGTGTGTACGCTTTGATGCTGTACAAGGCTCGCCTTCCAAGAAAACCTTTTGGAGCACACATTGCAGTGATAAGGCCTCTCTCCTGTGTGTAAGCTTTGATGTCGTACAAGGGTCCCCTTTCGAGAAAACCTCTTCTCACACACAGTGCAGTGATAAGGTCTCTCTCCTGTGTGAGTTCTTTGATGTTTTAGAAGATTTCCCTTCTGAGTAAAGCTTTTCTCACAGATATTGCAGTGAAAGGGCCGCTCTCCTTTGTGAGTTTTTTCATGTGTTGCCTTTTCAGCAAACCTCATTTCATGCTCAGTGTAGGGATACTGATCTTTGTGTGTTTGTTTGTGCAGTAAAAGATGCGTCTTTCCAGTAAATGTCTTCTTACACTCAGCACAGGCATAAGCTCTTAGGCCGGTGCATATTCTTTTTTGCCTTTCAAGTAGTGTTTTATTGTTAAAATTCTCCGTCCTCTGTATTCCTTGGTGTTTTCTTTCAGTCATTTTATAAGCAAAATCCTTCCTTCCTCCAGAAGCTTTACGTTTCTCTTTCCCATTCATACTTTCTGTCGTCGACTGCTGTGCTGCAGAATGAAATGAACACTGAGAATTATACATGGGAAATATTTCTTGAAAGAAATGCACGGTTATAATATGAGAAAGGCAGACAGTAATATCTAGGAAGGAAGGAAAATGTTACTACCTGTAAACAATCATTTGCTGCTAGTAGTTCCACAGTTCACATGTGGTGATCTCTCATGGGATGGGTTCTGACTACTAAGAAAAAATTAATTTAAAGATTGAGTTTCGATCTGGAGAACGACTCGTAATCCCATACCAGAAAGGCATAATGCACCAGCGCGCAGACTCCAATTAAAATCATTGTGCTGTTTTCTCCATCGGAGTACAACTGCTTATATGTGTCAAATTAAAAAAATAAACTGCTTAATCTGAGCAACCTATATACTTTCCAACCATTCAGCAAGTGGGTGATGCATGTGAGCCTGCAACATGACAAGCTGACAGTATTTGCAAGTGAGTAACATTTTCCATTTGCAGCAAGCCGTGGCACATCACAGGTTGTGCAATAACTTAAAAGAATCGGTAAGGTCCAGAATGCCGCAGCCAGGCTCATTCTAGAGAATCCACGCCACAAACATATGACCCAACACCTACGAAGAGTCCACTTGCTCCCCGTCGAGAAGAGGATCACCTTCAAACTCCTCACCCACACCTACAAATCCCTCAACAACATCAGACCCACATACCTCAACAACCGAATATGTTTCCACGTACCCAAGAGGAACCTCTCCTCCACGGACCTTGCGGGTGAGTAGCGCACTCTATAAACCGCTGATTGATTGATTGAAATGAAAGAATACCTAATTGAGTTACTAATATGCTTAGAACAATTAAACACTTCTGGGTATCTTCCTTGCATTGATGTCACCAGAGAAATATTTTATGAAAGGATGCACAGAACCACATGTTTCTGCTTTACAAATATTTACTAGAGCTATGTTGGGTAGAAAAGCCATGGATGCATCTTTATCACACGTGGACTCAGCCTGTGGTATTTCTATGTGGTGTCTCCGCTAGGCCTGGGCGGTAAATTCAGTTCCACTTGCGGCAGTTGTCGAATTGTCAAAACTTCCGCGATCCGCAACTTCGCAGAATTTTTTGCTTGTTCACGCTTTCAAAATGTGTGTTTGCAAGATATTTCCCCCCGAGCACGAAAACAGTGTTCGCGAACAGGAAAAAAGCATTGTGTACGGGAAGTAGAAGCAATTCTGTGTTTTCGCAGAATTCTGCGTGCTCACGGAGATTTTTTTCGCTGAGCTTTGCGTAATATGACTACGCAAATTTCGCCCACCCCATGTCTCCGCACGAGTAGAAAACCATATGCCAAATTGTGCCGGTGCAAAAACCAGTCTTATTTTTCATACCTTTTCAATTCTGATAATGTAGAGCATGAGTGCATGTTTAACACTGGATGCATATTCAACTTTGTCTTTGTAAACTTGCAGGAACTGTTCATCTACTTATGGGGCGTGCCGTTTGCTAACTGTTTGAGGAAGTGACTGCTACTAGGTGGACTACTATCCCCATTAAGGCTTGCAGTCATGTAGTGGCTTAAAAGGTGGACTTGTTACTCATAAGACAACATTAAAATCTTAACTGGATGTCAGGGGTGCTCTGGTGGGATAACCATTCTCAACTCTCCCATGAACATTTTCACAAGAGTTTTTTTTAAAGTATTCAAACGTTAGTGTAGGCTAGGCCAGCTTCTTTATGTATGTATCTATATGTTATTTCTATACTGCAAACTTAGACTAAAGCTAGAGCCAAGGATGAGCATAAATTATTTTTAAAGAAGGGAGTCCTCAACTCTTTCCTACACGGGAGCAATGTCGGGCGGTCCTGATGGATACAGGGATGTTGTTCCAGATCATGAGTTCATAGATGGAAAAGGCCTGCTAACTTGTTGTTTTGTTACAGTTCTAAGTCTGCAGTCTGATGGAGTTCTCCAACCTGACATTTGTTGCCCTTGAATATAAGAGCTGAACTTAAGGACAACGAGAATGATGAGCAAGTGATAAGAAAGAGGTAAAAGCTACAAAAGAGGAAATTCAAAAGGGAAAAGCAAGACTACTGTCCTGGAAGAGTCTTAAACTTTGTAAGATGATACGAATAAGTAAGGAGAGCGGTCAAAATTACATTGACACAAAGACGAGGAATCAAGCTCAGAAGGTGACTCAGACGACTCTGCTAGCAACTACCTAGAAAAAAAAACTACTTGCCCCTTTTTTCACTGAGTACGGGTTACTGAGACAAGGACGGACAATGGAATATTATAAAAAAGGAAAAACAAAAGCAAGAGGCACAAACAGAGGAAGAGAAAGACAGGAAAGAGCAAATGGAAGACAAAAAGATAACTCACCCCTTAGGAAGAGAAAGGTGATAGAGCAAGGCGAGATATGAATTAAATCTCCATTATTAACTCATCACAACATTAACTGACAATGGATGAATTAAATATCCAGAACCTTGGCTTATATTTCTGCCCCAGGAGGGACTTAGATTACAGTTCATGTAGAATCGACATATTTCCATTTCTAAGATTTCAACATAAAATCAGACCCAAGCCAATGAACATGAGAATGGGGGAGCCCAATTCAGAAAACATGACTTGTGTTCAAGAGACGCTGATACTTCATGACATTGGCTGGTCTGGATGATGGAAATATATGTGCTACGAAAGAGCGGGAAGCGTTGCTCGGAAAGAGGGCCCAGATAGATCAGGGAAGCCTAACTCGCTTCAAAAAGCAAGCTGCATATAACTCCAACTTGCCTCATGATAATCTGGATGTCTTTAGTGACTTGGTCGCCAAAGACTTGTTCAAATAAATTGTTCACCAGTCAACGCAAGAAGGGAAGAATCAGATCCAACTTGAGTAACGGACAAAGGGAGGCCATTAACACATTACGTAATGACAACATAAGTACCAATGTCATCCGATAAGGGGCAAGAATGTGGTTTTAATGATTGTTTGCAATTATGAACTAAAGGCTTTTCAATAATTATTATATTCGGATTGTTGTGAAAAGAGAATGGCAACATTTTCATTTGTGTAAAACACTACCCTCTACTGTACCATGCTTTTACCTTCTAACAAATGTATGCAAGAACAAGGGGGGCGTTTAGCGCCCTCCAACAATCGCTTACTGGAAAACACAGCAATAAACTAAAACCATTTATTGCTGATTCTTGTGGAGAGCCTCCCATCATATTGTATAGATGGAGAGAATTCCCCACCACAAAAGATATACACAGGAGACAATAATATTTGACAATTACCTAGGATGTGATCTTGCTAATTATGCATACAACACACGCAAGGTCTACGAGCCTATGAACACGCTTTTTGCAATAGACCAATATCTCCATATGACTATACATGGATGCTTAGGACCATGACTTTTGCCTAAATAACAATATTTTCATATTTAACTATAGGTATTACAGATAAATCTCAGGAACAGCAACGGGCACCTTCTCTCCCAACTATGCAAATGTAGTTGTGGTATGGTGGAAGGAACAGGTGTGTCGTGTAGTTCCCACTAATCCGAAGGACCTGCGCGTTTGTTGGACAAAATAAACTTTGGATGAGGTGCCTAGACTGCTGCTAGAGCGGAGGGACGCAACTCCTCCCACCTACAGCTTCACTTCCGGGGCACGGCTCACATATACCAATGTGCATCCGGCCGCGCAGCGGACGAGAGCAGCGGGCGCGACGATGGCGCGCCAAAGTTAAGCCTGTCTGCGCCCGTCCGCGACCGGGCTCGGCCCAGTGCCCTACCCCCTGCTCAATCCTCCGCGGTCCCTATAGTCTATGACGGACGCTAGCTGTGGGAATTACGTCCAGCGGTTGCGGATTGTTGCAGGCACACTTTGTAGGTAATCTCGTCCACCAAGTGCCCCCATTGTTCCTTTAAAGCTAAGAGAGAGCTAGCATGTAAGGCAGGGGTAAGTAGTTTCCACGGGGCCCTACTGAATTGCAGATCACTCCCTAAACATGGTTTGCAAATTTGGGATCTTCTTTTAGAGGAGAAGTTGGACATACTCTTCCTGACAGAAACGTGGTTGGGGGCGGACTCAGACCCTGAGGTCATTGAGGCATTACCGCCGGGTTATAGCATGGCCAGGGTGGATAGACCCTCAGGAAGAGGTGGGGGGATTGCAGTGATCACTAAAGCGCCTCTTGTGTGCTCTTTTGAATCTCTAGGGATAGAGAATTGTGAGGCCGGCAGGTTTGGACTACAAATTGGCCCTCAGGGTCATATATCGGGTATCCTTCTTTACAGACCACCGGGGAGTTTAGGCAATTTTAGACAAAGTCTGCAAGAATGTGTAGCACATATGGCGCTTTGGCGTAGTAAGTTTATGCTACTGGGAGATATGAATATTCACTTTGAGGATGCACGACTGAAAGAGGCTGTAGAGATTAAACTGGAATTACAGGATAACTATTTAGAGCTGCTAAATCACACCCCCACCCATACGCATGGACATTTATTGGATCCAGTGTTTGCCAGCTGGGATGGTATAATGATGAGAGCCCCAAGTCCGCTCCCTTGGACTGACCACTTTCTGATTCCTTTTGATATCTGTATCACTGAGGCTGAAGATATCCTGAGGGGGGGTGATAACAGCTATCCCCACCGAAAGTGGAAGAACTTCTCCCAGTCTATATTTAATGAGAAGCTACGCATTGGGGGATGCCGGGAGGAGCGGATAGTGAAAGCTCCAATTTAAATCTGGAAGCCCGTATCCTTGAAACCCTGAATGCAGTAGCGCCATTGTATACAGCTAAGCAAGGGAAGAGAGCTAGAAAATCTGCCCCATGGTATACGTCAGACCTGCAGTCACTCAGGTCGGAGTGTAAGAAGCTGGAAAGAAGCTGGCGGAGGGACTTTGACACTCTTAAAAAGAATGAGTATAGATTTGCCCAGAGGGGCTATCAAAGAAAGGTGAGAGAAGCAAAGGCCCTTCATTACAAAACTATAATCAGTGAGAGCTTTTTAAAATTTATAAAGGAGATCTCAGCGGTTTCCAGCTCCAATGCGCCTGAGTCGGACTCTATCATGGAATGTAACAGAGTGGCAGAATTCTTTGCTAGTAAGGTGCGTAAAATGTATAGCTCCTTCTCCAGCTGTCCTGCAAGTGGGGAGGCCTTTGTAGAAATGAGGGAGGCTGACTCTGACAGAAGGCTGGAGTGCTTCACAGTACCTACATCTAAGGAGCTTGTAAGAACATGCCTTAGGGTGAAGTCAGGATCTCCTCATGATCCAGCCCCCCCTAGAGTGGTGGGAGAGAGCTTAGAGGTTTTAGAACCATACATTCACCATGTCCTTAACTTCATTTAGCACCCAGATCCTTCCGCTGAGCTGGAAGAAGGTGTAGCATTGTAGTAAAGCAAAGGGAGACGATGGTGATATCCAAGAGTTTATTATGTACAGTATCATAAGATAGTCACTGCACACGACACCAGCCACTGGTCGCCAGTCCGATCGCGGCGCCTCAGGTCACCGTTCTAACCACGGCGCTCACCCTGGAACCTTCGCAGCAGTGACATTCTAAGTGATGTCACTACGGAGTGTTCCAGGGTGCGTGAAGGGCAGAGGTCAAGGTGGAAGATACCACAGAAGGCTATCGTTCTACCGATAAGGAAAAAGGCCAACATAAGCCTTGCTGTTTTAGACAATCTGAGACAGATTTCCTTGCTGCCATATACCGCGAAGGTAGCTGAAAAAATAGTGAACTCACAATTGATGGCGTTTGTTGAGGAGGCCAAACTCCTTCATCCTTCCCAGTCGGGGTTTCGGGCAGGATATTCGACCGAAACTGCCTTACTGCGTGCCACAGAGACGCTACGGCAGGGCGCTGACGCAGGTCACACCATGGCACTGGTCATGCTTGACCTAAGTGCAGCGTTCGACACTGTAGCACATATCACCTTGCTACAGTGTCTGAACAGGGGAGGTGTGACGGGTCAGGCGCTCAGCTGGTTAAAATCCTTCCTGACTGGCAGAAGTTTCCAGGTCCAGAGAGGCCCGTTTCAATCTGTGGAAATGGCACTGGAACAGGGGGTGCCGCAGGGCTCGGCCTTGAACCCTACCTTATTTAACTTATACATGGCCTCCCTAGCAGCTGTGGTTCAATCGTTTGGTGTAGAGATAGTATCCTACGCCGACGATACTCAACTGCTGCTCACCCTCTCCCAGGCACCGTCAGGTGGAGCCGACAACTTTAGAGCATGTATGCAGGCCTTAGCAGTGTGGATGGATAACCACTGCCTAAAGCTGAACGGCTCAAAGACGGAGGTGCTGGTGGTCGGTGGTGATCAACTCAAATGGACGTGCGACTGGTGGCCAAGCTGTCTGGGTACAGTGCCTACCCAGTGTACGGAAG
Source organism: Lissotriton helveticus (assembly GCF_964261635.1). Classification (NCBI taxonomy): domain Eukaryota; kingdom Metazoa; phylum Chordata; class Amphibia; order Caudata; family Salamandridae; genus Lissotriton; species Lissotriton helveticus. The sequence goes on along the minus strand of NC_136057.1, from coordinate 47,062,687 downwards.
CGAAAAACCTTGGGATTTGGGTAGATCCCACACTTTCCTATGAGGCACATATTGGGTGGTTGGTGGGGAAGTGTTTTGGGGTGCTTAAGATCCTGAATAAAACCTTGGGCCTGCTCCCCTTGGAGGCTAGACGCACGATGACCCAGGCCCTGGTTACATCCCGGCTTGATTACGGGAATGTCCTCCTCTTAGGAGTTTCCAGCAAAAGTATAGGTCGGCTTCAGGTATTACAAAACGCAGTGGCACGTCTAGTGCTTAGACTACCTAAGAGAGTGACATCCAGAGTCGCATTGGCGACCCTCCACTGGCTTCCAGTAAAGGAAAGGATACTGTTTAAGGCCCTCCTGACATGTCACCCTATCCTATGGCAGAAGGCTCCCCCATACCTTACTGATTTGATCACTAGGTATGAGCCGAGGAGAGCGCTGCGGTCTTGCGGAATGGGTATGTTGGTGACCCACCGTTTTAAGAGGGCTAAAATGGGAGGTCGCTCTTTTAGAGTGATGGCCGCCACAAGCTGGAATAAACTCCCGCTCAGTCTTCGCCTCCAACAATCGGAAACTACGTTTCGGTGTATGTTAAAAACTCACCTGTTCCAAAGGTGAGTTCGATGCTGGTCTCTGATGTGGGTCAGTCAAAGTGCCTGGCTAGTATTGCTCTGGCAGCGCGGGGACACGCCGAGATGGCGCAGCCATAGCACTTTACAAATATCTTTATTATTATTATTATTATTATTAGACTGGCTCCGGGCACCTCCGCAGGATGAGTTGGCCTAGAGACCAGCTAGCTCACAGTGCCACCGTAAGCCTCCCTAACCTTACCAGGAAGCCAATGGTTTCTGGCAACCTCTGAACGTGACAACCCTGACCACTCAGGGATCGTGGAAACAGAACAGAACCTTTTGCTCAGTCACTCAAACTTACTTGCTCTCAGAGAAATATACAGAAAATACACAGTAGGGCGTTTTCAATTTATTTATTGAGCCAACGTTATTCTTGTATAGAATACATAAGCTGCAATAATCAGAAGATTGAAGCAGTTGAAAGTGATTAAAAACACGTAAATAGTGGATATAGTACTACCATGGTGCTAAAACAGTGTATATATGCAGGCATATAAACAAGGCAGTAATCAGGCGTACGCCTACTATGCACTCCCTACTCTGCGTGCATCTAGAGTGTGTGAGGGTGGGAAGCCAAGAATCCCCACTAAGGGACGATCCCACCCCATTACCTGACAGGGAAGAATGCAGGCCCCGTATTGGTTACAAACTGAACTCCCCCTCACAGAGATGCCAGCCCGCTGCATAGTGAAGTCTCAGCCCGCACGGACCCTCGGTGTCAGCTGTAGCGCCTCCTCTACTAATCTATTGGGATGCTCATTATTTATAATAGAAAGCATCTTTGTGATGTACGTATAGATTAGTCTATGTTCTAGATATGTAGATAGCCCTGTCACCCCGTGGATGAAGATACGACATTTGTACATAGTGCGTCAAGAGGCCTTGTACTTAGTGTTCGAGGCATCGTGATAATGTTGTGCGAAGCTAGATGTGTAAACAAAGTAATTTCAGAGAAACTAATCCAACATTGTCGTGCATGCAAATATGTGCAAAAGGTCACAGCAGAAATGTTACTGTAAAAAATAGGACAATATATGAAATGAGCCACTTTGCTATATGGGCCTAGACCGGGCACATAACGGGTGGTCTGGACATCACAAAATGAAAACATGACAAACCATACGCTGATTTGGATCGGGGATATAGATGACCTTTCCCTGCTGTGGGACGGAAGTAGGGAAATGTCTAAAAGATTAATCCAGAGACAGAAACTGATCTCAACCTAAAATTCACTCAGGGGATCAGAATTAAATCTATAAATGAGAACCCACAACATGAATAAACTACTTTCAAATCAGAGACACCAAAGGAGGGACCTGATAGTACAGTAAGGTTCATGACTACAAACAATACGAGGTACACAGCAGCAAGACAAATTCTAAACATTGGAAAATATTAAAAGCTGATCAGGTGATTGGACACGATATTACCTCACATCCCTCCATTACGTATCGTAAAGCCCTATCCTTAAAGGACAAACAAGCCCATAGCTATATAGAAAGTCCAATGAAAGAAAGGGGCCATCTAACCTAAAAGGTTTCAGAAAATGAGGGAAATGTATGGCTTGCAAATCTGGTGTCAAAATAAAGGAGGTTATTCTGCATAACAGGAAGAAAAAGCAATCAATTCATAACCTGTAGCACAGATTTCTGGGTATATATACGTGAAAGAATGTACACACAGAAAACAATATGTGGCCAACTGGATGTTCCCCATTGGCAAGTGATGGAGCACATGAGAGGCATCAAACACGCGACTTAAATTCACCAGCGTCTGGAGATTTTGTAAAATGCCACAATAGCATTGTAGACTCGCTCATTTTCCTTGGCCTTATATCAGAGGAGGTGATCAAGAGAAGAAATTGAAAAGAATCGATTTAAGATATAATACAGAGCTTGGTACCGAGGAAGCCAAGGGCCTGAATAAAGATCAGGAATTACACGGGCACATAGGATGCTTACTGATGTCGAATCTGCACACTTCCCCACTACTGAAACTCTCTGGAACACATGTTAAAAAAAGCCATCATTTCCTTGCAAGATTAAAAATATAGAATTTCTTTACATTTCTCAGTGCTCTACTTAGGGTAAGGGGGGTATACCTCATAATCATACTAGATTGATAATGCTCACCAAGAAGGCGCAAGAAGTTGGACTTAAAATCAGTGATACCACTGCGATCCCCTGCGGCTACAAAATCACCCGTAAATACAGCGTCGACCGACCAGGAGAAGGCAAAGCCATCATCCTCAAGAACACCCACCAACTGACCATTTACTCGAATGACTCAACGACGGGGCTACTGTTAGAGAAGTGTGTCAGCGCCGGGGGAAAATCACTGTCCCTGCCACTGGGAAAGTCCAAAACTGCAACGCCCACGCAGCGCCCGGTCTCTCCCTGCCGTCGGCGCTCCTTCAACACCAGCACGACAGCAGAGGAGGGGAGATCGGGGGGCACGGAGAGACTTCATCTCCCAAGTGCCCTTGCGCTGTGCAGCTGACGCCGGGGGATGACGCGCCAGGAGGCGCCTTAAAATCATCACTGACCTCCGCGTCGCGAGAGCGCGCGGGAGCTGCGCCGGGCAAAGCCCGGGCAAAGGGCGGGCCCTAATCTACAAGACCCCCAGCAGCCACCCGACCTTCAACAAAGCCATCGTAGACCTCATCGCACCCCAAGTTCTAGCATCCACAGATTACATCCTATTCGGAGACCTCCACTTCCATTTGGACAACCCCAGTGACCAAAACACTGACTACCTACTGCAGAGCCTCGCCAACATCGGACTCAAGCAGCTAGTCACCACATCAACCCATACAGCCAGACACACGCTAGACCTCATCTTCTCCGTCAGTGGGAACATTACCTACAGCCACACCACCGAACTCCTCTGGACCAACCCGCACTGTGTGCACTTAGCCATTCCAACCGTTCACCACCACCCTCACCACCCCCTCCGCCCCATCTGTTGTAGCTGAAACAAGGCCACCGAAGAACTTCTCGTCAACTTTCTCAGCATGACCGCACCACCAGCAGACGCCAACACCGCAGCACACAACCGTCATCAATGGATCTCCAACTGAGCCGACACACCAGCACCCCTAAATAAGACACCAGGCAAGCAAAACTTCAAGAAAGCCAGCTGGTTCACTTCAGCCCTCCACAAGTCCAAACGTAACAGCAGACAACTTGAGAAGAGATAGAGGCACAACAAAACCCCAGAAACCCAAGCAAACCACTGTCAACGCACACCACCTTCTCCTTAAAACCACAAAGAAAACGGCCATCAAAGACAGAATCAACGCCTACGCACACAACAGCACAGAAGTCTTTGCCATCGTCAAGGAGTTCGCCAAGCCCAACAGCGAGACCACAGACTTCCCACCCTCCCTAAGACCTCTGCAACAAACTCAGCACATTCTTCACCACACGTTCAGACATAACTACGACAGCTTTGACACCCAAGACCCTGCTACAATGCCTGCCACCATCGCACACAACAAAGCCTTACCCCCAACATATCATGCTCAACTGGACTCCACTCACCACAGATGACACACTCAAGACCATGAAGAGCATCCATTCCAGAGCCCCAGCGGTTCCTTGCCCGTATTACATCTTCTATTGAGCAGCGGCAGCACCATCAACTGCGCCATCAAAACTGCCACCTTCCCTGCCGCCTGAAAATACGCCAAGATCAACCCCCCTGCTGAGGAAGCCGTTTGCCGACCCGACAGACCTAAAGTACCTCAGACCTGTCTCCCTCGTCCCATCCCTTGCCAAGGTCATCAAAGAGGCCCTCAACGCCCAACTCTCCAAGTTCATCGAAGCGAACCATGTCCTGAACAACTCCCAATCCGGCTTCCAAAGCAATTATAGCACCGAGCTTGGACTCCTCGCCGCCATCGACGACATCCACTCCCTCCTTGACTGGGGAGGAATTGCCACTATCATCCTACTGGACCTCTAGGCCACCTTCGACAACATCACCACCGCACCTAGTCACAAGCTTCCAGTACACTGGTATCCACGACAAATGCAGCCACAAGCTACAATGCACAGAAACCAGTAGGGACTCAAAAAGGCAATAACTTATTCACCAGACGTGACACTGACTGAGTTCAAGGCCGGGGTCTACGCGACCCACTGCGCACCAGATACCTGACAGTGAAAGGGGACACAGCACGCAGCTTCTCGAAGAAGCGGAGACGGTGACAGGCGGACTCCCAGGGACCAAAAGTCTTGGCTGAAGGGGTCCGCAGTGTGCACCCACAATGATTCGGGCACTCTCGGACAGGCGGGCTCTTACCGGCAGCATCACGTGGCTGCGGCCGCCCGGGCTGGTGGTGGCAATGACTCTCGTCTTGCAGCTCCGTGGTGGGCTCACAGCGGCAGCAGCTCTTTCAATCCTCGACAATGGTGAGCAAGATGCGGGCACACAGCGACGGCAGCTCTCTCGTATCTGAGGTGGCCCACAGGACAAATCACGATGATGCAAAGTTGGCAAAGGTGAGGGCACTCAGCGGCAGCAGCTCTCTTAGCTGCGGCGGCCCACAGGACAGATCCCAATGATGCAAAGCTGGCAAAAGTGCGGGCACTCAGCGGCAGCAGCTCTCTCTTAGCTGCGGCGGCACACAGGACGAATCACGGTGATACAAAGTTGGCAAAGGTGCGGGAACTCAGCGGCAGCAGCTCTCTCTTAGCTACGGAGGCCCACAGGACGAATCACGGTGATACAAAGTTGGCAAAGGTGCGGGCACTCAGCGGCAGCAGCTCTCTCATAGCTACGGCGGCCCACAGGATGAAGGATGGTATCGACCAGGCTGACACAACAGTGGGCACTCAGCGGGTACAGCCCTCTGTTAGCGGCCCACACATATTCAGCGAAGGTTCCAAAGGTTCATATTCAGGCAGACTCTCAGCGGCGACAGCTCTCTCTTAGCTGCAGCGGCCCACGCAGATTTAGCAAAGGTTCCGGAGGTTCAAATTCAGGCGGGCTCTCAGCAACGGCATCGCTCTCTTAGCTGCGGCGACCCACACGGATTCAGAGAAGGTTCCGGAGGTTCAAATTTAGGCGGGCTCTCAGCAGCGGCAACTCTCTCTTAGCTGCAGCAGCCCACACAGATTCAGCGAAGGTTCCCAGTCCGCGTTCCTCACATTAGAACTAGAGACTCCGGATTGCTCGACTGTGGTGTGAGAGGGAAGGGCGAAAGAAGAAGCAATTAGGCCGAATTCGTGGATCAATGGTGCCAGGCTTTTATTTACAATGAACAGTTTCTTTTCTGATTTCTTCTGGATATCCTGAAGATTGGTGCAATGACAACTCCTAGGGTTCTTCCTTTCAAGGTCCTTGGGATGTTTTCAGGAACGCTTCTCTCTCAACTGATGGCTTTGATGTGGTCACGCACCCCGGCAGCCTCAGGAAAAGAAAACAAAGAGAAGTGGCGTAAGATGCCTGGTTTTAGCAGACTTGGAAATTTGTTTTGTCTTGGTTGTAATAGGGATTCCCGATTGGAGGACTCATGTCCGGTTCCTCCAATTGGAACTCCAACCTATGAACTCTACGTGAAGCATGGCGTGGGTCCTATCACGTACAATGAAGTATGGGTCCGATATACTAGGAAAGACGGTGTCCTAAAAGGGCCCCAATATAGTAGTTTTGACACAGAAATTTCATATAATCTAGAGGTTAGACTTTTTAAGAAGAAAGCCCGACCGGCGATGTTTGACTCTTTCCGCCTATGGCGAAAGGAAGCCAAACAGAAAGAAATTAAATTAGCGAAGAGGAATAAAAGAGAAAAGGGTATCTCGATAATGCAAGCTGCTACACAGTTTAAAGATAACGAAGAAGAGCAGGTGAGTGAACAATTGCACAGGCAACGTAAAATGGCGATTGATAAATGCTACCCAGTTTTGCCGCTTCTTCAGCAAGATGCAGCAAAAGAACTTGAAAAAGATCCTTTAATGTCACACTTATTGAGTTCGCACCCCCTTATGCGCAAAGTGCTACAGCTCCTCCGCAACCTTTAGTTGTGCAACCCCCAATTGTTGTGCCTCAAGTTCTTCCACAGTCGCCAGCTCCTCTCCAGTTGGCCCCTACTCCTCTGGTTCAGCCTTCTCAAGGGCCACTGACTTGGCTACCTGCTCCGCTACTTGCTCCACCTTTAACTCCTGCAACTTTTCCACCTGTTCTTGCTACCTCCCCTACTACTGCTCCTACGTTGACCTTTTCTCAGTCTGCTCTATCTCCCGTCTTGTCGACTTCTCCTTCTGTTCGACAGAGAATGACAAACACTGTTACTAGTCTTTTCACTCCTTTCTTTGGGTCGCATAGTGCGACCCCTGAATCGGAGGGTAAACAGTTGCGTAGCCAACTGCCTGATTCGCGAGAAAAATGAAATATTGGACCGCCTGGTGCGTAAATGGGCCACTCGTCCTTTAAGATATGATGTGGAATCTGTTACGGATGTCTTCCATCAATGGGAAGCACAAAAGCAGAGATATGTTTTCGATAAGGTGTGTACTTTCCTTCGTGAGGAATGGGAAGATGATGATGTGGGACAGGCTCCTTGCGAGTTGTTCAATATACAGTCTGAGTTTGCAAAGGGAACTATCGTGGGTTCCGATGTTGAGAAAGCAGTTGCAACGTTGTCGTCGTTTAGGAGTGAGCCCCCTTCTCAGTCGTTATTTGAGCCTGAGTGGTATTAGTTTCTCTGTTTCCAACAGATTTGATCCATTGTACAACTGTCGCAACTCTTGAATCTACTCACCTTAAAGGACAAACCCGTGTATCTTTACTCCTGATAGGGATAAACCCCTTCAATAACATGTCACACCACTGAACTTTGAGGTTGGGGATATGTCTTTTTTTTTAAGTTACGTTGTTCTTGAATGTACATATTTATTTTTAATGACTGTCTTTTTCTTTGTACGCTTTTATGATTTTAAAAAACAAAATCGAAAAGCATTTTCGTATTTCATATTCGACTTGTAAAGATACACCGAATCCCGTTCCGTGGTCTGAAGATTGTCAGAATTGCGGGAGGCATTGTGTTCGGCTCCTGTGTTGGGTACCCCCGACTACAGTAAGCCCTTTACACTGTATGTCCATGAGAAAGAAGGATGCGCATTGTCAGTGCTGACACAGTCCTTTGGGGACAAGCAACATCCATGTGCATATTTCTCGTCGACTTTGGATCAGGTAGCTAGAGCATTGCAGAGTTGCTTGAGAGCCACGGCGGCAGCAGCTGTTTCTATTCGACAGTCTGCTGGTTTGGTAATGAATAACATATTGATTGTAATGATCCCACATGCAGTGGTCACTTTGCTAAAGAGGACCAAGAGACAGCACTTAACTAGTGCTCGATTGTCCGGATATGAGTTGACACTGTTAGCAAGTCATGTGCACATAAAGAGGTGCAACACGTTGAACCCAGCTACGTTGTTGCCGGTTGTAGCAGAAATAGATGTTTCTGAACAACAGGATTGTTTTCACAGGACAGAAGAAGAAGCGAAAGGGAGAGTAGATCTCAAAGACACTCCTCTTGTGAAGTGTGATGGTACCTTATGGGTGGATGGTTCGTGCTCCAAGCTTCCGAATGGTCATACGACTGCGGCATATGCTGTTACGACTTTGCATACGATTGTTGAAACTGCACGTATCCCACATAATTCAGCTCAAGCAGCAGAGTCGATTGCACTTACGAGAGCATGTGTGTTATCAAAAGGAATGAAAGTGACCATATATACTGACAGCCAGTATGCATTTGGTGTGGCTCATAGTTTTGGGTGCTTGTAGAAAGAGCGTGGGTTCCTGACTTCGCATGGAGCCAAGATTCAGCATGGTCAGTTGGTGAATGAGCTTCTTGAGTCACTTACTTTGCCACTACAAGTCGCGATTGTAAAATGCAGTGCACACAAGAAGGTTACTGACGATGTTGGTCGTGGTAATGTGTTTGCAGACGAGGTTGCGAAAGAAACGGCAAAAGATGTGATGAATCGAATGTATGTTGCGGGTCCAGCAAGATGGGTTGGTGACGTTGGAATGTGTGAAGATACGATAGAGAGTGTGAAGTCGATTCAAGCTGAAGCTACAGAGAAAGAGTTGAGTGTGTGGAGAGAGAGTATGGGTAAATTGGATGCGAATGGTTGTTGGATTGAGTTGTCAGAGCATCAAAGATGGTTGTTACCCGATGCGTACGTGCTTGCAGTGGTTACGATGGCGCATGGAATGGCTCACATCAGTGTGAAAGGGATTTTTTAAGTTGTTGGCTCCAGTATGGCAAAACGCTGGAATTCCTAAGTGTGCAGAGAATGTGGTCAAGAATTGCATGGTGTGTCTGAAATACAATCCTGGTAGGGGTACCCCAACTCCAGCTGGTCATTTTGCTCCTCCTACGTACCCGTTCGAGGTTTTGCAGCTAGATTTCATCCACATGGAAAGGTGCAACAACTTGAAATACGTACTCGTGGTTGTTTGTGCCTTTTCAAGATGGGTAGAATCATATGCCTTAAAAGACAACACTGTTTTATCCACAGCTAAAGCCCTTGTCAAAGAATTTTTCCCGAGATTTGGTTTGCCGAGAATGGTCTGGAGTGATAATGGGAGTGAATTTGTGGGACGAGTGATGAAGAAAGTATGTGAGGGGCTAGGGATCCAGCAAAAATTCCACGCTGCAAATCACCCCCAATCAGCTGGACTAGTAGAGTGCTACAATGGCACTCTAAAACTGAAACTGGCCAAAATACAAGCAAGCTCTGGTCTTAAATGGCTTGATGCTTTGCCTTTAGCACTTTTATCCACAAGAATGACTGTGCATTCACGAGTGGGACTTAGTCCATATGAGATCGTATTCGGTCGCCCGGCCAACATATGGGGAGTGCCGAGGCCGACGAAATACAGCGAGATTGAACACCCTGTACTGCTTGATTATTTGTATGATTTGACGGCTACATTTCGTGTTTTACATCAACAGGTTCACAATACTCTGCCTCAGGCTTCTACAGATCCAGGCCACATCATCGATCCTGGCTCATGGGTTTTAGTGAAAAACTTCCAGCAGACAAAGAATGACCAGCCCCGTTGGACCGGCCCCTATCTAGTCCTGCTATCAACGAGATCTGCAGTACGAGTGCAAGGAAAGAAGAACTGGATCCACGGCGTACACTGCAAGAGGGTCCCTCTGCCATACGACCGGTGGGTCCGGGAGGGTATCGCTGACTCTGAGACTGAGACTGTGCCTCGTTTTCTGCCTTTTAGCGATGCATGTGTAAAAGGGACAAGTTCTGAACATGAAAACGACGATCTTTTGCAAAAAACTGTGCCACCGTCAAATCGATTGGACACTACAGAGCCTGAACTTTTGTTCCAAGACCAGACACTATCTGGAAAAAGCCGGTATAACCTGAGGCCGAGAACTATGGACAAATAAAATTCCTTTTCTTTGCTATTTTTGAAAATGCAGCTCGCTCTCCTCCGAGGAACTACTTTGATTTTTGTTTTTCGAACCGCCATCCGGGTTCAGCTGTAGGGTCGTGGCTGCCCAAGTTTTTGGGGTGCAGCCGAAGACGTTAAGTCAACGGTTCTGGTTGGTCTAAGGGAGTTGCCCTGGACTGACAGAAGCATTCCTTAGCATAGAACACCCTACCACCGCGAGCAGCAATTAGAGAGGATGGAGTTTTTCGAGATGGAGAGACCTGCTAAAGAGATGAACTTTAAAGCCAAAATGTGTATAATGATGACCAAGAAACGTTTTTTGATATTGTGCCTTTTTATGTTGCTCAGCCTAATGATGTTTTTAATGGGATATGTGATATTCTCCCTTCAAGTGACATTTGCACCCACTGCACAGCCTATACCTTCTTCTACTGTTTCCTCACATTCTTTTCACCCCCTGCCTGAACACGAGTCCGCTAGAAGATTAGAGTTCGTTAATAACTCCTACGTTCAGCTCTTACACCAACACCAATTAGTAGTGAACACGACTAACTGTTGGGTGTGCGGTCTTATGCCTCATACCACTGATAAAGGTATCCCTTACCCGATCCTGCCATTCAGCCATAATGGTTCTGTGTGGGCATACAGAACGATGTTCATCTATGCTCGTGAAGTCCACCCCCTACGTTCTATAAAAGACAATCCAAAGAATAGTGCTCTAGTCAAGGGTATAGTAGATATGATTAGAGGAGCTACTTCCTACGAGACTATCCCGAGAGATGAGACACTAGCATATATTGGATGGAATGGAACCGGATATGGAGTTAGTCTGAGTGAGAACCAGCGAGCAAAAGGATCCTCCCCGATTTGGGTTGTACCCCATCAGGGTCACTACTCTCTGCAGGGTAATGGCAAGAATCCGAGAGCTCAGCTAGGGAAGAGTATCTGCACTGAGACGTATGTTTTTGCGTCCCGGACTTCCCCCATCGTTTTTAGCAGCCAAGGGTACCTACTTTGTCTGTTACGATAGAGCGTACACATGGTTGCCCCCTGACTTCTCGGGCACATGTTTCGTTTCATTCCTGTTGCCTCCCACCTACACAGCTGCGGCAGATTACCACAAGACAAGGGTAGTTAGAGGTGTCTTCAGCAAGGAAGACACTGCAGAACAAGAACTGGGAGATTTCTTGAAGGGTTTTCTGCCGTTTTGGGGACCTATGGTTAACAGCAGGAACATAAGGCAATTGATAAGGGTGGTTGAGTCCACTGTAGTTGAAACTGCCGGTGCCCTTAGTAACTTGACTGCTGAGCTCCAGTCGGACCGTCTTATGACTCTTCAGAACAGAGTTTCGTTAGATGTCATACTCGCAGACCGAGGTGGGGTATGTATTGATCCAATCCAGTTGCTGCGTTTTCATTTCGGATAACGCTCCGACAGTGTACCAGGCTATTTCCAGACTGCACAAGATCTCTGAGTCCATTCATGTGGATAAAGGAGATTGGTCATTGATGGGATGGTTCTGGGAGCTGTTATCTGCCTGGGGATGGAAGATTCTAATGGTCATTGGGATAATCTTAGCCATTCTTTTCCTGTTCTGCCTGTGCGTACAGTGTGCTCCTACTATATGTGGCCTCTGTGCTACGTCGTGTATAAGGAGACCTGTATCGAGGGACAAGCTAAGTAATAGGATGATGCTACAGCAACATCTCAATGAATTTATGAATATCGACCTGGACTCAGATTAGCGTGAGTATAGGTTATTGCCTATGTAAGGGCAAAAGGAGGGTCTGTGGTTCCGTGGATTCTGGACCCATGTAATAAACATGTTCGTATCAGGACGATTTTAGTATCAATAGACCGAGAATGACGAGTATACTATATACGAGTATTTCCGTCATGTTAGAGTGACGTGATCACCCTGAAATCACAGATTCCGTCTTGAACCCTCGGGTTCCATTTGGTGCATGGCAGCCATTTTGTGGTTGCCCTCACATAGGCCGATGACTAAGGCAAAAACGAGTCTTAGAGACACGTACACCTTTGCTGACTTTTGTGTGACCTGGGCAAGCTGACTCCACTGCCCGGAGCCAAACCTGTTCGGCCAGTTCCTTTCCCAGTGGCCGATCGAGATTGAGATCAAGGCACAACCTACCATAAACCCTTTATTGCACACAACTATGTCTAATCTTACACACACCTGTCTCTGCTCTTTGCTTTATGACCTGGTTTACGATGAGGAGGTTCCCATTTTTATTAGGGGCCCGACCATCTATCTGATGAAGAGTGCCGGGTTTTTGCCAAGTCATTCTTGGTGGGCTGGACTATGAAATGTGGGCTTGTCATGCAATACTTTTGTCGTATACACATGGGATTAGTTTATTGTAAATAAGGAATTTTTGCCTGAAGCACAATATTTAGTATAAAAGGAGTAACTTGCTTTGTAAAGTTGAGCAGTCTCCTGAGAATATACACTGTGTTGTACTTCTAAGATATCTGTTACTGGCTGCAGCCAATACAATTAATCTTTGAAGTCACCAAGAAGACTCTGCGTTTCTGTAGTCTGAGACAGAAGAACTCAAAGTCTTTGGGTGTTTCCCCTGGCACCGCTGGGTTCTTAAAAACCCAGTACTTCACTATCCTGAAGAATTTAGTTGTGCCTTACAAGGCCAATAGAGCCTTGCGCTCAGATCAGAAACATTTGCTCAAAATTCCTAAAGTTAAAAAGGCACGAACGGGAGGGAGAAGATTCTCAGTGAACACAGCGATTCTTTGGAACGCACTCCCCGTGAGTTAGCGATCGGAGACTTGTCTTCTCCGGTTTCACAAACTCCTCAAAACGCACCTCTTTCCTAACTGATGCCTCTGACTACGCTTGACTGCTACCTTTCTGTTCTGGAACAAGCGATGGGATGCTCTAGGGTAACTAAGCGCTATACAAAATTCGAAATAATAATAATATTATATGAGATAAAGTACCACCTGGCGCACATTATAAGATTACTGCAAGTCACCCCGGCGTCCCATAACCTTATAAATTACCTCTGCCTTCGACCTCGTTCCTCTATATAGTTATGGAACTCCTCACTGACATGCAATATCCTTATCATGTGTGGCTGGAGGTACTTTATCCCTAAAATATTTTCACTGAATAAGATAAAAGTGAAATTATAGTTGGTTTTGTTATAACACCTTAATGGATCTTTAAAAAATAAAAAATTACTTCGCTTAATAAACAAGGGTAAAGTGCATTTATAGTTAAAACTTAAAACTCATCAAACCACTACAATATGCAAGTTCTAGTTAGAACCACAATCCATAACTCGCACTACGGGTGTGCAAACCCCAACTCATGATGCGATGACATTTTACATACTTAAAGAGTTTGCTAAAGGCAGGATGCTGCTGTAGGGAGATCATCGCTACTTTTGTCTGAGCATAAAACAATTCATAGCACACTTGGGACTGAGCTGGAGGTTGGGAGGGTGAACTCACCAGTGACACATAAATCACTTTGTGTATCTGTCTATCATGGGGTGGTGTGCACTCCTGGAGAACCCTGCAGTGATAAGAACATCCCTGGTCGGCCCTGCTGTTGAGGCCGAATACAGGCTAGCATTTTTATGTCAGGAACTGGAGACGACTGCGTGTTACCCAATGTAACTGTGCAACAGGAAACAGTTCCCTCTCTAGACTGCGCATGTCTGCTATTCTCAATGAACACCACATCACTTGCATCTGACTATTACGTGTGATTCCGGCCAGTAATTCCTCCCATGAATAGCACTATTTCCAGTTCCTCAGCCTGGAATGGGGACGAACAAGGAAGGACGGGAGCTACTGGCCTCCTTGTCTCATGCAGAGTCCCATAACCAGGCCTGTTCCTGCACAGGAAGGATGCAGTCCTGTGTGGAACCAGAGAAGAGTGCAGGGACACACCTGAACCTTGGGTACTCGTACTCTGGGGGTCGGTATCTCTCAGGTGGTTCCACCCAAACCATATTAATCCCCTCGGAGACTTACTAAAACCTGCCCATATGCATTCTAAAGAGGTTACATGTGTTAGTGCACTCCATGTGTCCATTTATAGCGAAACACATACCTGGGGTGGCTTTGGACGGCAATAAATCTGACTGTGTTGGTCCTGTCTCCATTGAGTCTGAGGGGGCATCTTCATCTGCAGTAAGTGTGTCCAGTTCTAGGCATGATGGAGGCACAGGCTGACCCCGCTCTTCAGGACAGAGCAGTTCTGCCTTGCAGTTCTGATGTTGATGCTGTGATTCAGGGTGCAGTGGTTCGAGTATGTAGTTCTGATCTGAGCCCTGTGCATCAGTACAGGCTGGTTCTAGCTTGCAGTTCTGATTTGAATCCTGCTCCTCTGGGTGTAGTGGTTCCACCGTGTTTTTCTGATCTGTTTTTTGTGCTTCAGGAAGCGCCGATTCTCTCTCTCGATCCAGTGCAGCAGTGTGCAGTGGTTCCACCGTGTTGGTCTGATCTGAACCCGGTGCATCTGCACAGGTCTGTTCTAGCTTGTGTTTCTGATCTGGTTCCTGTGCTTCAGGGCGCATGGATTCTAGCTCGTAGTTCACGTTTGGATCCTGCGTATAAGGAAGTTCCTGCTCAAAGCATAGGTGTTCCTGTAGGCACTGGGTTTGTTGTGACCCCAACTCATCAAAGGACAACAGACCAGACTCTAAGTGTTCGTCTGATGACATCCCATCAGGTGACACGGGTTGTAGGCTGCGGTTCTCCTGGGGATCTTGGCAATCAGAACACATCAATTCTTCCTTCAAGGGATCATCGGGACTGTTCCCATTTGGGAGCGCAGGTTGTATACAGTGATTTTGCTGTGGCTCGTGTCCATCAGGAAATACTGGGTGTGGGCAGAGGTTCTGTTGCTGGTCCCAGCAATTAGTAGACAATGGGGATGGTTCTTGCTTCAGGGGCCCATCTGGTTTTCTCTCTTCTGGGAACGCTGACTGTACGCTCTGGTCTTGCTCTGATGCCGGGCCAAGAACAAATTCTGAGGGAAGATACAGGTTTGCCTCCAATGATCTGCCTGGAGGATCTGTCTGAGGGCACCGGGATAGAGGACAATCCTGCTGTACTCCATTTCCATCTGGAAACCCAGGTTGCATGCACTGGTCTCGCTGCGACTCGTGTACATCTGGAAACCCACGTTGCATGCACTGGTCTCTCTGCGACTCGTGTACATCTGGAAACCCAGGATGCATGCACTGTTCCTGCTGCGACTCGTGTACATCTGGAAACCCTGGCTGCATGCACTGGTCCTGCTGTGACTCGTGTACATCTGGAAACCCTGGCTGCATGTACTGGTCCTGCTGTGACTCGTGTACATCTTGAAACCTAGGCTGCATGTGCTGGTGTTGCTTCGACTCGTGTACATCTGAAAAACCAGGCTGCATGCGTTGATCTAGCTTCGACTCATGTACATCTGGAAACCCAGGTTGCAAGCACTGGTCCTCCCGTGGGTCACGTCGATCTGGAAACACTGGCTGTAGACAAAGGTTTGGCTCATATGGACGCACTTTAACATCAGACGGAGAAGAGAGCGTACAGTCCTGCTTTGGTGCATGCCCATCAGAAAACACTGTCTGAAGACACAAGCTCGGTTCCCCTGACCTGTCCAGTTGAGGTGTCACAGGAGACCGGCTAACAGTACAATCTCTAATGCTCGCTGGACAGACCTTCTCCAAAGACACCGTACCATTATCTAGGTAACATTGATCCTTTTCTATCCAGATATTCTTAATCAGCCCAGCGACTCTAGAAGGTACGTCCTCCACAGTATTCATCAAGTTATCCAGTTTGGCTTCCAACTCCTCCAGCATGGATAGAAGGATAATGTGGGACAGGTTCTCTGACAGCAGTTCCAGGGCCTGGTCCCTCTGAGCATCATTTTGAGATCCTGAAGTTGAGACGTCATGGAGAGGTAAAGATGGGACTGTGGCTCTTACGGATTCACGTGAACATTGCGCTGTCACTTTCTTTCCTGGAGCCCGTCTTCTGCCCATTCTGGTAAATTGACGTTCAAGTCTCAAGTGTCTGCAGAGGAGAGGAAAAGAGAAAAGACAACACCTTATAACAGGACAACTAGGCCAAAATACTCCTTCCTGACTCACCAACCCCAGTGTGATCAGAGGAAATTGCGAATTTCTAAAACCCAGAAAAAATTCAATCATTGAAATTTAACAATATCCATAACATCTATCCATAAAAATAAAAATGTAAATAATCATTTGTTCAAAATCGTAAATTTACGAAAGTTCTTCATCGATTGCTTTGAAATTTTGACACAACGTTGGATTCGAATATGCGCGGGTCGAACACGCGCGTGTTTTTAATCGAAAGCCCTAACAGACACATAAAATTGTCAATGTTCGTTTGTTCAAAATCTTAAATCTCTGAAACTTCTTCACCGAATGCTTAGAAATTTTGACACAACATTGGATTCGATTAAGCACGTGTTTATATATACACAACGTTGGATTTGAATACGCACGTCTCCAATACGCATGTGTTTTTAATTGAAAGGCCGAACAGACCCTATCTATTGGGTTGCTGCACAACAACTCCAAGGGACGCATACAGACAATAGTCATAAAAACATATTGTATACCCACAAGCATTGTGAAATTAGGAGTTGGTTCACTTTGCAACATTAAGAAAGGACGCATAGACAATAGTCTACATATATTAGGATGGACAGTTGGTGTCAGGATGGCAGACCGGGAAGTGGGTGGAGGGAGTGGGAGGAGTTGGTTCACTTTGCAACATTAGCGCGTGTTTATATATACACCTTGTTGGATTCGAACAAGCGCGGGTACAAGAAGCGCGTGTTTTTAATCGAAAGGCCGAACAGACCCTATATATTTGCTTGCGGCGCAACAACTACAAGGGACGCATATAGACAATAGTCACAAAAACATATTGTATACCCACAAGCACTGTGAAATTAAACATATCAGAAACGTGCGCTTACTCTTTTCTTTCTCTTCCATTTAACCAGACTGAGCCACAGCAACGCGTGGCAGGGTACAGCTAGTAGTACATATATTAAGAAAGGCACTGATTTGAAATGCATTTCCAACACTATGTGTGTTCCTTGGTCTGCTCAAATTGCACACTTTTATGAAAAAAATTGAACAGCCTTGCAGCAATGAAAGGTTTATAATTCCCCAGCAGACAAGACTGCTCTATCATTCTCACTTGCACTGTACAGCTCTCTTTTGCAATATTCAGTTCGGTGACGGAAGCACGCGCCAACATACCAAACCTCTACAGGATCTACAAAATGCTTATTATGTCATTGCATATATAGAGAGCATGTTCAACCTGGAGTTTCTTTGAGCGGAATCAGAAATACGCAAGAGGAGACAACCAATCAGACCAGGGAAGAATGTGGTATGAGTAGGCTTGTGGGCTGTTAGATTTCTGGCAAAACACTTGAAGTAAGATTCAAATGGATTTAGCCGGGAGAGAGCCCCATATGGAAGGAGCTTGTACCACAAAGCTGCGTCCACCTGATCTGATCTTCTGTAATTTCGGAATAGCAAGTAAATTCAAGTGAGATCGTAAGTGTTTTGCGGGTGTATCTTGCAATGAAGTGAGGGGCTAGACCTCTCAACCCTTTAGGGCTGAGGCAGAGGGTCTAAGACTGGATTTGTTATTTCAATATAGGTGTGGCTCGTGCCCACCTCTGAAGATGATGTAGTAAACAAGCAGCGTCGCTGTGAATTACTTGCAGTCTATGAATGGTGATACTGGGCATTCTTCCATATACTCTGTTGGCATAATGCGATCTGGACAGGACTGCGGCCACCACTATTGCTTTTCTGTTCTAAAGTGGGAGGAGTGGGGTTAGTTTCTGAAGCAGTTTCAGCATCAATCTGCATTTACATCCTACTGCTCCAGCCTGCTGGTTCTTGCTAAGATTACTATTGATTATCACTCAGATGCTTTTAGCTGTGGGTTTAGGCTCCGGTAACAATCTCATTTTTGTTGGAGAGTAAAGTTGTTTCCAAACGTTGGTCTTATTCTTTAGAATTTCAAACTCGGTTTTGTCCACATACGGTTTTAGCTGATTCATCCTCATCAAGTAATCATTAAATTGCATCATATTTTGAGACTAGAGTGGTGAGGCGGATATTCCATCTATAAGAATCATCTGAGAGCTGGTGTAGTTATAAAGCCTGGAACCTCTTGAAGACAGTTCTCTGGCCAATAGTTTTCGCAGGTTAAGGGAGCAGAGGTATTGCCCTATAATTCTTGGTTATATCCGGGACTTCTCCCTGCTCTTTCAGTATCGTGAGCTCCACTGCATTTTGAAACGCGCTTGGAACGATCGCTTGAGCTGCTGAAATGACGAAACCGCTCTGCAGGGGATTGCTCAAGACCTCGCTTTTCGACGGAGACACAGCAGCCTCAGCGCCCAGATATCCTTGGGGTGCACTTTACAAATGCTGATTGATTGATTGATTGAGGTCAGAGATTCTATGACTGCTGGAGGGCAAGGGTCAGTTGGTGACCCGGATTTGACCTTGATCATAAATTCATGAAGCTTGTTTATTTCTTCAAACAAGGATAAGGTGGTTGAGTTCTTTCAGACTTGACTTCAGAAATAAAGCCTTACATGAGAAAGTAAGAGATAAGGAGGAAAATAGGAAATGTAGGAAGCTGTACAATGAAGCTAGAAAAACTGGCGCAATGAAATGAAAGAGAAGACTTGGGAGGACCTTAAACAAGCTTCAACAAGTAAAGACAGCTCCCTATTTTGGCAGGGCGTGAACGCACTTTTTTTACTAACAAGCCCGATGCGCCTTCCATTGAGGTAGCAATTGAGGAAAAAACTTGGGTGGACTTCTTTTCAAATGTTTACTCCCTACTGAATGCCACAGAGAGGGAGACAGACTTCAGGCAAGAGCTCGGGGAGGGGTGGGGGGGGGGGGGGGGGGGGCAGGGTTTTCTGCCTATTGACTTTCATATCATGCTGGAAGATGTAACCATGGCCACAAATGCAAGCAAGAGTGGCACGGCCCCAGGCCTGGATGGGGTACCAATTCATTTATTTAAGTCAATTCCGCAGCTGTGGTCCCCAATATTAACACCGGTTTTACGAGCATGCTGTGCAAAAGGATTTATAGATACATGGTGCGAATGGATCATTGTCCAAATTTTTATGAAGGGGGATCGGGAAAATCGCGCCTGCTAACGCCCGATATCCTTATTAGAGTCCCTTATGAAGTTAGCAGGAAGGATTGTTTTAGATCGGTTGCAAACACGGGCAGAAGAAAAACAATATTTTAAGTAATGTACAGTATGGTTTTAAATCTGGTTTAGGAATCAACTAATTGGAAAGTACACTCAGGCTAAATCAGGGACAGTTTATTTGGCATTCGTCGACCTTACAGCCGCATTTGACTGCATTATACACAGCGAACTGTGGGGCGTTCTTAGTGATCTCAAGGTCGACCCAATACTAAACCAGTTTCTAAGACATACTCTGGTGCCACAGCTAAAGTTCGTTATGGACTTAAGGGAGAGTGTACCGCTCTGTTCAAAGTGGAGAGGGGAGTGAGGCAAGGATGCGTTTTGGCACCACTCCTGTTCACTCTCTATACCAAAGCATTGGAACAGGAGTAGGTGTCAAACGCTAGGGACCCGCCATATGTAAATAAGCGTCCGATAGTCTCCCTTCTCTACACTGATGATGCGTTACTTATGGCGCGTACCCAGATTGGTTTACAAAGGGCTCTTACTTTTTATACTAGTTTTATGGACAACCTGGGTTTGAAAATGAATGCAAAGAAAAGCTTTATAATGACTTGTGGGAGGGGGAAACAAAAGTGTCGAAGCTTTCAAGGTTCAGGGAGCAGGGTGGAACCTATTAACTCTATTACATATCATGGTGTCCTATTTAACCATACTGGGTCTTGGGCTCAAGTGATCAAGAATAGGAGCCTTTGGTTTATGAAGTCTACTGTGGCCTTAATTAATTTTATGAAAAACTGGGCAAAAGGCCACCCGAAATTCTCCTGATAATCTACCAGGATAAATGCGTGAGCATAGCAACCTTTGGGACAGGTATATGGGGATTTCACGATTGTGCACCAATCCAACATGTCGAAAACGCCTTAAGATTTCTCACCAGCACCCCATTTTTAACTGCCACAGAGAGGTAGGAGTATCATTCATCTCAGACTTAATGAAGGTACAACCTGTGCTGCTCTGGCATAGAATTTGGACCTCCACCAGCACAGATCTAAAAAAGGAAATCCTGACCGACGCAATGAAATTAGACCATGCCAGCAAGATTACTTGGCTAAAATACGTAAAAAACTTCATGCAGGATATTGGGCGTCCGGAATACTTTTCCCTACTTGAAGCAATGAATTCCATACATCGGAAGGAATTCAAAAAAGCTTGTATGACTTTCCTGGAAGAGAACAGGCTAGCTCTGGAAACGAATAAATGTATGGTGGTTCAGCACCAAATAATTACTATAAGGTATAACATCCATCCGTATCTATTGTGTTGTATAGGGGGATACGATGGATACGTGTTAACATGTTTTAGAGTTGGGACCTTGCATCGTTTGATTAGTCACCCAGACATGAACAATTGGTCAAGGGAATAATGCCCGTGCCCCTGCAATAATATCTCTCCATAAACAACTATCCATGTAATCCTATTCTGTACATAAATGAACGACATAGATGGATTATACCTCTATTAAAACAGGGGGGGTGGAGACAATGCCGTCCAGCTCTTTTGTATTTACAGATGTTGGAGAACTATTATTGCATTGGAACGATGGTGGGTTTCCTAAAAAGCATACTGAGAGCAAGGAACATTTTAAATGTTTAGAGGTTTGACAGAAAATATATGGGATGTGTTATTTTTATGTTGACGAACTAGAAATAGAGACAGTAAATGAACTGTTTTATGAACTTGTACATATTTATGTTTACCCTTATATTTTTAGAAGTGAGATGAGATGTTTTTAATTGACTGCTTTTATGATTTTAAAATCGAATAAAGCTTGTTTTGATTTGATTTGACTTCAGAATTACTGCTGCTGTATTTGTTTATACTATATTTGAAGAATTTTTTTGTTAAGTATGTAGATTGTCACAGAATGCCCCGATAGGAGTCAGGGAAGTTCTCATTTCATCTGGGGGCGACAAATCATTTAGGATATAAAAAATAATTTTTATTATTTGCCTATTCAGAGGACTTTGCATGAGCGGTTTTGCCTTTATATTCTGCAAGCTCAATTTTAAATTTGATTTTTCGCTCTTCATCATCCCTTTCCCGCCAGTTTCGAAGCAATGCAGGTTTCGCCTTCTTTAACTCTACCTTGTACCAGAGCACCGGTCTGATGCGGTTTATAACTAGCCTGTCTGAGCCACAGAGTGGATTATTTTTCTTTGGAGAGAACGTCTTCAATTGATGGTAAGTGGGGCAGGGGTGGGATTGTGAGAGTGTTGATAACACTGGTTCTGTATTAATGTATCGCCATGTGTGTATGGTTTCATTTGCTGCTTGTGGATCAAGTTAGAAAAATCTACCGGAATACAACGCTGATCAAATACTGATTGGACCGTATGCAAGATGGGATGATTATATTGGATCGATTCAAATTATATGCCCAGATCAGATCTTAGGGACTTCATTTCATGTGATCTGAGCATGTCATTTGCTGGTGTAAACTCAACATCATTAACTCAGCAAATTCATTATCTTTAGGGGCCGAGTTGTCGTCATCAATTCCAAACTTGAGAAAGGAAAACAGATCTACCCCTTCAGTTCGAGCAATTTGTTTCAGGGATGTGTGGATCCACTGGTGAATAATTGCTGCTATCTCACTCCTTCCTCTGAGCTTGTTCTCTTTTGGTTATCTTCGGGTTTGGCTTCTGGAGATGTGGAGTAGATTCCTCGGACAACCAGGTTTCAGTTAAGAACAGGATATCCGGCTTAGGAGATTCTAATATTTTGAGTATTTCCACCATATCTTTGCCTAGGGAGGGTGGGTTTAGTAAAGCCGCTTTTAACGACTCCTCAATCTGAGGATGTAGAAGAGTCTTATTGTTTGTTGGTCCGCAGTGAGTGCTGTTGAGTGCCCGATTACCCTATATGTGTGGCTGGCATACACAACATTTACTTCTAAAGTCGAGGCAAGCATGGGGGGGGGGGTACTAAAATCTGTGTACATTAAAGACAATAGATCCTTTGCTGATTATGAGAAATATTGAGTATACTACGTGTTTCCTGGTCCCAGCGAATGTGGACAGGCTTGTCTTTGGCAACATTTTTGCAGCACACACACAAAGAAACAGCTCTTTAAAAACTCCATTCAACTGTATACTCACAGATGCGACACAAACTCCAAATCTCACTTGTACAGCCTCACACCTCATTTATAAATGGATTAATGTAACAAACCAGATATCTCTTAACCACATCTTCAATGCTGCACAATTACACAGGCATTGTGCTCTGCCGTGCACACACACACGTGAAACACAATTCAACCCCCAGGCACAAAGACCCACACACTGGAAATAAGTAATCAGACGGATCAGTCGCTTACACACTCATATATAAAATGTATCCACCCGAGAGGCCCAATCATAAACAAGCACATACACACCGTCTCGCACACACAAATCACTTCCATACATTCTGTATTGAAAGGTTAGACTTCGTCCAAGCCATTCACGAGCATCACCTACTCCCAGAGACCTACACACAGGGTGGGCACAGATCTGCACAATCACATGTAACACCTCAAATAATCACGGGTCACTCTTCACACAGAGTCTGAGGCAACACTGCATCTGGAATGATGTTGAGGGAGTTGGAAGGTGTCAGTATCTGAGGAGGAAGCGATCTGTGGATGGAGCATTCTGTAAGAAATAAATTCCTCCTTTCTATCACTACCATGGACACGCGATACTTCATATATTAGCGACGCGCGGAAATATGGAAAAATGTACAAGGCTTCAATATCGCATTGTGAGAGTACTGAGGGTCTGTTAATTTTATGTTAAAAAAGCAATTGAAGTAGGTGATAACACGGAGAAACATTGTCACTTCTTCAAACACTCCACACATTGCATGTGCGCTGCACTTCACAGCACAAAAACAACCTGCCCTGCACTTCACAGCACAAACACCACAACCTGTGGAGTGTAGAAGGATTACTCTATGTATAGGATTTTATACTGGAATGGTGTGTTTCCAGTACTAATCCTATGCTAGACAGCACACACTCCTCTGCCCTATGGTGTAAAGGTTTTGCATGGCACAAGGTAGACTGTGTACTTGTGCCGGGGCAGTGTGCAGCAGCGTGCTGTATTTCATAAATCTGGCTCAGCACTGCTTTATCTCCCTCGCACAGAACAGCGCTGTACCTAACTGCTGCACTAAAAATAATGTATCTGCTCCTTACTGTGCATGTGTGGTCTGCCCAGCCTCAACCCTCACATTCTCTTGGGCACGCTTGGTCTGCCCAGCCTCAACCCTAACATTCTCTTGTGTATGCTGGTGTGCCCCGCCTCAACCCTCACATTCTCTTGTGCATGCTTAGTGTGCCCAGCCTCAAACCTCACATTCTCTTGTGCATGCTTAGTGTGCCCAGCCTCAAACCTCACATTCTCTTGTGCAAGCTTGGTCTTCCCAGCCTTAACCCTCACATTCTCTTGTGCATGCATGATCTGCCCAGCCTCAACACTCTCATCAACCTTTTGTGCATGCTTGGTGTGCCCAGCCTCAACCCTCACATTCTCTTGTGCATGCGTGGTCTGCCCAGACTGAACCCGCACATGCTCTTGTGCAAGCTTGGTCTGCCCAGCCTTAACCCTCACAATCTTGTGCATGCATGGTCTGCCCATCCTCAACCCTCACATTCTCCTATGCATGCTTGTTTTGCCCAGCCTTAACCCTCACACTCTTGTGCATGCTTGGCATGACCAGCCTTAAACCTCACATTGTCTTGTGCATGCTTGGTCTGCTCAGCCTTAACCCTCACATTCTCCGGCAGCTGCTGGCAATTATAGTGAAATGAGAGTGTTTCATCCCTCTCTCCTTATTTGACATCACCATCCCGCTTAACCTATCTCTACTTCTCTATGTATACCCCCACCCTCTCTTTTATCTCTGATCTCTTTTCCTCAGCTTCGTCTACCTCACCTCTCATCAAATATACCTCACTCTGCTCCACCTTTCTATACCTCTCTCTCATGCCCTTGTCTCTCTTTCAGTCTCTGTACCTACATCTATATCTAATTGCTCTCAATTCCTGCTCTCTAACTCAACTCTCTCCCTTATCCCTATCTCTGTTCCGCACTTATTTTGTTTCTCTATTGCATCCCTTTTTCTCCCTTGATTCCATTTCACCTCTCACACTAAATCATCTCTAGATTAACCTCACCTTCTCTCTTAGCCTCTCTCTACTTCTCTATGTTCCTCTATCAATCCCTGATCTGTTTAACTCAGCCTGCTCTACCTCAACTCTCATCCAATATACCTCACTCAGCTTCTTCTTTCTCTACCTCTGTCTCATGCCCTTGCCTCGCTCTCTTTCTATACCTCTCTCTCATGCCCTTGTCTCTCTTTCAGTCTCTGTACTTACATCTAGATCTAATCGCTCTCGATTCCCGCTCTCTTACTCAACTCTCTACCTCATCCCTATTTCTGTACCGCACTTATCTTGTTTCTCAATTACATCCTTGTTTCTCCCTTGATTCCATTTCACCTCTCACACAAACTCATCTCTAGCTTTACCTCACCTCCATCCTCTCTTCATGTCTACTACCTTACCTCTACTTCTCTCCCTGCCCTTTCCATGCCTCCCCATTCTCCTCTATCTCCTCTCTCTCTCTGCCACACCACCCTCGCTCACTACATACATTTTAACTTTGACATAATTCTTAGTTCACGGACTACTCTCGCCACCTCTCTTTCTCACCCTCTACCTCTGTTCCCTTTCCTCCACCTCTCTAAATATTTACTACTACTACTACTTCTGGCTACCTCTATCCCTCTACCTCGACCATGAACTTTTCTCTCTTTAAATATGTAAAGTTCTCTCTGCCCATCCTCAACCCTCTCTGTCCCTTGCTCGCTCTTTCATGCAAACACATATTTCTCTCTCTGGAC
The DNA here is from genome assembly GCF_964261635.1 of Lissotriton helveticus. Lineage (NCBI taxonomy): Eukaryota > Metazoa > Chordata > Amphibia > Caudata > Salamandridae > Lissotriton > Lissotriton helveticus. The sequence continues at coordinate 47,037,452 of NC_136057.1, read as the reverse complement.
CTCCTTCTCCACTTCACCTCACCCCCTCCACCTCAACTATCTCTCTCAAACTTTATCTGTACGGATCGCTCTACCTAAATGTCTCTACCTCTTTAATTTTCCCACAACTCGATATCCCCATATTAACATCACCTCTCTTTCTCTAGTTCATATATGTTTTCAAATTCCTCTTTCTACACTTCACCCCTCTCCGCTCTTGTTACCTGAAATGTTGGGCTCTACCTCTTTTCATTTTGCTCTCTCTATCGTGCATCGTCCACTTCTTGCTGCTTTTGTCTCTCTCTCTTCACCTCCCCCTTGGAATACTGTCCTCTTCTGCCTCTCTACATTACCTTCTCCCTACCTCACTCTAAACTTTACCTATTTCTCTACCTCTCTTTCACATCTTCCTCTATCTACCACTCTTCATCTTTCCATCCGGGTACCTCACATTTTTCTGTATACTTTTCCTCTCTCCACCTCACATATCCTTCTACATCATTTCTGTCTCTCCCTTCCACCTCTACTTCATGTCTTCATGATTTCCAATGAACAGTGCAGTCTCCACAGCCTCGCACCGGCTGAAAAGAAGTTCGAAATTAGAACAAAAAGATGCTGCGATCTGAGCAAGAACCATGTGGAGGCCACAAGAGGGGAGGAGGCCACGAGAGGGGAGGAGGCCACGAGAGGGGGGGGGGGGCCCATGAGAGGGGGGGGGGGCCATGAGAGGGGGGGGGGCCATGAGAGGGGGGGGGGCCATGAGAGGGGGGGGCCACGAGAGGGGGGGGGGCCACGAGAGGGGGGGGAGGCCACGAGAGGGGGGGGGAGGCCACAAGAGGGGAGGGAGGCCACAAGAGGGGGGGGGGGAGGCCACAAGAGGGGAGGAGGCCACAAGAGGGGGGGAGAGGCCACAAGAAGGGGGGGGGAGGCCACAAGAAGGTGGGGGGGGAGGCCACAAGAAGGGGGGGAGTCCACAAGAGGGTGGGGGAGTCCACAAGAGGGGGGGGAGGCCACAAGAGGGGGGGGGAGGCCACAAGAGGGGTGGGGGAGGCCACAAGAGGGGTGGGGGAGGCCACAAGAGGGGGGGGGAGGCCACCAGAGGGGAGGAGGCCACCAGAGGGGAGGAAGCCACCAAAGGGGGGGGGGGAGGCCACGAGAGGGGAGGAGGCCTCCGATTATGAACTAAAGACTCACATTCAGGACAGACTTCTTCTGCCTTAAAAGGTCTTACATCAGAGAGCACAATATCAAGATCACCCCCCTACCTCCTTACCCCCCTCCTCCTCTTCTGACCCCCCTCCTCTGCCCCAGGCCCCCCTCCTCTGCCCCAGGCCCCCCTCCCCCTCCTCTAACCCAGCCCACCCCTCTGCCCCAGTCCCCCCTCCCACTCCTCCTCTTTTGCCCCCCCCTCCACCCCCATCCTCTGCCCTAGGCCCCCTCCCCCTCCTCTGCCCCAGCCCCCCTCCCATGCCCCAGTCGCCCCTCCCCCCTCTGCCCCCGGGCCCCCCTCCTCCTCTGACCCCCCTCCTCAGCCCCCACTCCTCCCCCATCCTCTGCCCCAGGGCCTCCTTCCCTTCCCCCTTCCACCTCTCCCTCCTTTGCCCCAGCCCCTCCTACTCCATCCTCCCCCCTCCCCTCTCTGGGTCTTTCTCAGACTCACCCTCTGTCCTCCCTCGATGCTTCCTTCTCACTCAATTGTATCAAATCACTTCCGGGTCAGGGTCAGCGCCAGCAGCAGACCGAGCCTCTCCCTGGCCTTTGTAGGTAATAAAGTCCGGGTCAGCGGCGGCAGCGACAGCACAAGCAGCGGAGGCTGCGAAGCTCTCCTCTTCCTGTGAGGGTGAATAGTCTCCGGGTCAGCGGTGGCAGAGTCAGCAGCAGCAGTGAGTCCTGCCAGGCCCAGCCTCCACTGACCCCAAAGCAGAGGTTTATAAATGTATCTTTGAATTAAATGTTTAAACTTTTCACCCTAGACAAGAAAAAGAGCAAGAGAAACCAAAGAGCGTCAGTTCATTTATAAATGTAAATATGAAAGAGAAACTAAAGAGCGTCAGTTCATTTATAAATGTAAATATGAAAGAGAAACTAAAGAGCGTCAGTTCATTTATAAATGTAAATATGAAAGAGAAACTAAAGAGCATCAGTTCATTTATAAATGTAAATATGAAAGAGAAACTAAAGAGTGACAGTTCATTTATAAATGTAAATATGAGGAGTGACAGCCACAGTTGTAAGAAAGGATCCAACTTTACATCCCACTTAATAAACCTGTCAGTTTCCAAGTCAGCCATAGTATTGAGTATCAGGTGTGGCGCAGAGGCCAGAGCAGCTGACTCCAGAGCACAGGGCTCCAGGGATAGGTATGGTGCAGCGGCCAGAGCAGCTGACTTCGGCGCACAGGGCTCCGGGGACAGGTGTGGCGAAGCGGACAGAGCAGCTGACTCCGGAGCACAGGGCTCCGGAGACAGGTGTGGCGCAGCGGCCAGAGCAGCTGACTCCAGAGCACAGGGCTCCAGGGATAGGTGTGGCGCAGCGGCCAGAGCAGCTGACTTCAGCGCACAGGGCTCCGGAGACAGGTGTGGCACAGCGGCCAGAGCAGCTGACTCCAGAGCACAGGGCTCCTGGGATAGGTGTGGCGCAGCGGCCAGAGCAGCTGACTTTGGCGCACAGGGCTCCGGGGACAGGTGTGGCGCAGCGTCCAGAGCAGCTGACTCCGGAGCACAGGGCTCCGGAGACAGGTGTGGCTCAGCGGCCATAGCAGCTGACTCCAGAGCACAGGGCTCCAGGGATAGGTGTGGCGCAGCGGCCAGAGCAGCTGACTTCAGCGCACAGGGCTCCGGGGACAGGTGTGGCACAGAGGCCAGAGCAGCTGACTCCAGAGCACAGGGCTCCAGGGATAGGTGTGGTGCAGCGGCCAGAGCAGCTGACTCCGGAGCACAGGGCTCCGGGGACTGGTGTGGTGCAGCGGCCGGAGCAGCTGACTCCGGAGCACAGGGCTCTGGGGACAGGTGTGGTGGAGCGGCCAGAGCAGCTGACTCTGAAGCACAGGGCTCCAGGGATAGGTGTGGCGCAGCGCCCAGAGCAGCTGACTTCGGCGCATAGGGCTCCGGGGAGAGGTGTGGCGCAGCGGCCAGAGCAGCTGACTCCGGCGCACAGGGCTCACTGCTCGAGCCCCAGCATTCGCCGCAGCTCAGCATCATGTGACTCTGGGCAACAGCTCACTTAATCTCCCCAATGGCCCCAGCGCCTGGATACCCTTAGGGGCGATAAGTTACACTTTACAAATCCGCAATTTAGCGACATGCTTGAGTAAAGGAGGAGTTTGCCGAATTCAATCACTTTTAGGTGCTTTTATTTAATCTTGAGGGAAACAGCTTCTGTATTTATTGTTACTGGTTTTTCTTTTCCTAGGCTGTTGTACGTTATAGGGAGTTGGTGCTGATGGCTTCTTCCACTTATCTTCAAGGGATAAGATAGTCTGCCTTTCTGTATTTAGACTAGGTGAAAGCTGTTCTTTGTTGAGTCTGTTTTTCACTTTCGTTTTGAATTTAGGTGCAAGAGTTTTCATGATGTTCCACCTGGGAGGAGGCATTTTCAAGTATCAGCCGTGCCAAGTGCCACGCATCAGGGGTTAGTGTAACACATTGTAGTGCATCTCACCACATTCCTGCACTAAAGTACATTTTCATACCTTTTTAGGTCGAGCCTGCGTAGGCTGCGCAGTCTCGCTGGCGAGATCTAATGAATTAGAGGGGCTTTGAGTATCAGGCTTTAAGCCCCGACTCTCTTTCCCATTGGCTGGCGTCACCGTTTATGCTAAACGGTGGCCAGCCATTGGGAAAGAGCACTTTCTTACATAGACTTTTCTGTTTTTCAGACGGCCCACTTGGACGGGCTCATCCGCTTTCCGGCTGAAGTAAAAGCTTTCTTATCTTTATGGGGCCATGTGTTTGGCCCCATAAAGATAAGAAAGCTGGAAAACAGAAAAGTCTGCGCACCCCTTGCCTGTAGCAGCCTCTGCTGATCCGAAGACGCTCCAGCTGGCTCACCGCCCCCGGTACACGGATGTGGGAGGTAGCCATGGGTACGTCATTGTTCATCGACGGGGACGCATTGTAATGGGGTAAACTGCTTTTAGCGTGCACGTGCTCTCCATTTTAGAACGGGAATGCTACTCGTACAATACAATGAAAGGAGCACAACCAGTTTCAGGTGTGGCGGACCCTCTGATTTGTTTTGACTGTCCTTCTTCCTTACCCGTGCGATCTGAAAGCATAAGGACGCCCACCTGCTGAAGTCATTCCCAGTAGTTGTCAGCTGGTGGTTTGTGATTCGGGTGCCTCCGAGCGGTCGCCGGTGGTAGCACCAGCTCGGTGCTCTGCCTCTCCTGTCAGTGCCACGGTGTCCGGGAACCCCACAGGCTGTTTAGCAGAGCTAACCCCCGGCCCGGCTTGACCCTGGAGCGGCAGTGGCGGCTGGAAGAGCTGAGCAGGAACTCCTGGCAGCGGCTGCAGCACTCCAGGATGTTCTTCAAGATCACACCTATACTGCAGCACGCCGTGGAGGCGGTAAGCAACCGGGCAGAAGTGGAGTGCTTGCTACCGGTCCATGCAAGTCCGGGGATGTTCGGCCTAGTCGTGGAGTTGCGAAAGGAGGGAGGAATGGGGTCATTGAGAAGACAATAGTCTAGATATCCACTATTTTCATGAATGTACGGCAGGGGCAAGGCCTGGAGGCGCCACTGAGTAGACCCCAGTAGAAGGGTGATAAGAAGGGGAAGCCTGGTAGGTGAAGTCGAGGATGAGGCCTAGTATGAAAGGACATGAGCATTGTGAGGAAGTGGACACTTTCTAGGTGAGTAACTGAACTGCATCGCTTGACTGAAGAGTGGACATGTCCAAGTTCCCTACAGCCTTTGAATGCAGGGAGAAGAGGCCAAGCCATGTGAATCATGCAGCCTATGGCACAGGTATAGAAATGAACTATCTGCAACTCTTGACATAAGGAGAGGTTACAGGACACTCTGAAGCTTCTGACACAGCATGCACAAGCAAGTTCCTGCAGCCCGTGAAACACAGTAGTTTAGGGAAATGGATTAGCTTGCCATAAGCGGCGTAGTCAGTTACCCCCATCTTAAGAAAGGGTATCATGAGTGTTTTCACCTATGCCTGATTTATAATGACAGCAGAGTCTTTTTTTGGTTGCATTCCTGTATAGTTTTCCATTTGCTTTTCACAGTTTAAGTGGTTTCCACCATTTTTAAAGTGATCCTACAGTAATGGATCTTCATGCAAAGTACATCAATTTTGGTCCCGGTGAACGAGAGCCCACAACCATATCATAATAAGATGAAGCCTCGGGGAAATGGCAGAATTGCTGTGTTCTCTTTATTTTGATCAGTGACTTCGCCAATGGCCTGTCATATCCTTATAATGTATTGACAGTAGTTTATTTCATCAGTACAATAATGTATGGTTGTTATTGTAAATAGGATTGTCATATTACCTGATTGATAGTGACTTTTTGTACTGTTCAGAAGTGGGCTACTAACATTACAAAGTTATGTGTTTTAATGCAAAAAAGAAGTAGGCGTCTTAGGATGGTACATAATTAAGCAAACGCCTAATTTTGGTTGACACCCACCCAGGCCGCCGGACACACGCTGGACCCCATCTTCTCCGCAAGCCCCCACGTCTCCTTCAACCACACCACCGAACCCCACTGGACCGACCACAGATGCATCCATTTCACCTTCAGGAAGCCCACCACACACCACCGCACCCAACAGCTGCCACGCCGCTGCTGGGGCATGGTCACCAAGGGCCAACTGACTACCACCCTCACCCTGAGACCACCCGCCGACCCCACTGACCCCGACACCGCCGTGACCAACCTCAAACAGTGGATCAACGACTGCGTCAACACCCTTGCCCCTCTCAAGATTTCCACAACCAACCACACCAACAAGAAAGCTGCCTGGTTCACTGAAGACCTCCGAACCTCCAAGCACACCTGTCGAAAGCTGGAAAAGAAATGGCTCTGCGACCGTTCACCAGACAGCCACACAGCCCACAAGAACACCACCCGCAGACACCACCAACTCATCAGGACCACCAAGAAGACCGCCTTCATGGACCGCCTAGAAACCAACGCTGTGAGAAGTTGGCCTGATATGTGATGTTTCCAATTCTGGAACCACCTTGTATCAGTCCAAAAAATCCCTTATGGTGTCTGGTTGTAAGTCAACCTTGTTAGACAAGCTATCCTAGGGGTAGCATGGACTAAGCAGCCTTAAAGGCTTAACTTAAGAGGTCGTGTTAAGCGAGCTGTTTTACCACATACAATCCTGTAATACCAAATGAAAGGACACCACACAAGTATATATTATAAAAATATATGTGTTTATTTCTAAATTAATCCCCAGTACTCTTTATGAGCAAAGGGGCACAAGCGTTAAACCAAAAGCACAGTATAACATATAAAGTTGCACAATTATGAATGAGGGCGGGTGGCCACTCAAACCATATATTAAAAAAGTGGTATAAGAGATACCAATCGAACAGTGGTTAGGCCTAGAGCCTAGGGAATCACTGGGAGCAGTCTGGACTAGCAATGCTGAAGTCGGGAAAAGCCCGCGGGATTCGGGTGCAGCACGTAAAAGTGCGGCTTGCACCAATGCAATGTCAATGGTGCTTAAAAGTTACACAAAGTTAGTTTAAGGGCACTTCCGCTGAACCTAGAGGAACAACACTTAAGACACAGACTCTAGAGGTGTGTACCAACGTGGGCACACCGGCGTTGCAATGTTACCTCACCCACAGGAAGTGGGTGCACAGGGTCGAAGTGGCGTCGGGTTTTGACATGCAGGCTCTTGGTGCTTGGAGCTGAAGATGCTGCAGGCGATGGGAAGCAGAAGTGTCCGGTGTGATCCAAGGGTGGATCAAAGTCGAGATGAATCTGAAAGCAGAGGGGACAGAGTCTGGGTCACTCAGCAGTGACCAGGGTGGAACCAGGACGGAACCAGGCAATGTCGGGCGCTATCAGATAGTTGTCGAGAGACTTCTCTCCACTGTCACGTGGGCTCTGGGGCATCTGCGACGTCCAGGAGCAGGTCACGATCTGCCCCACGTAGGCTCTCACCGTCAGCACCGTGGGCTTCAAGATTGCAGCAAACAGCACTTGGCAAAAGCAATCCACGCGGAACCGGGAGATTGCTTCTCACTCAGACCAGGAGGGTCAGAGTGGGGGCTCCTTTTCACAGGAGCTGGTGCAGATCTGGAGCAACCAGAAAAGCAAGTCGATTTTGGGTTTTCGTCGGCACAGGGGCCACAAGCCAGCTGGCAAGTGACCGGGCCAACGCGTCGAGCCAACACAAGCAGAAGGGCCCCACGCAGCACTCGTCGAGTGTGGAGGGGGTAGCTTTGGTGCAAGTGTAGCTCGGGGCTGGGGCTTCTCAAACCCCGGTGTACAGCTTCGAGGGTCACTCGTGGGCTGCACGGTCAGCGTCTCGTGGCCTTTTCAAGATGGCGTGCCCCACGCTTCCGGTCGCCTCCACGGGTCTCTGCTCTGCAGGGACTGTGGATCGGGCTGGAGGAAGGCAGGCAAGCTTGATCTCGTTGATCTCTGTTGCTCGAGTTCCGGCAGGAACTGCAACAAAGCAAGGGTCGAGGTGCTGGATGGTGCCTGTTTGCACAGGGTGGTCACTCCTTGACCACAAGGGAGATTCTTCAGTCTTATACGTCGAGTAGTAGGTCGAAGGGTCCAGAGTTCGTTTCTTATGTTTCTTCAGGATTATCTGAGTTGCATTGGCACTGCTCCCACTCTTATTCGAATCTGGTGGGCTGGACATCCTGCTAGGTCCCCTCCTATGGGTGGGACCCAGGAAGGGGGTGGATACACCCCTTTCCTTTGATCCAGGTTGCGCTGGGACTGGGGCTGGGATGCCCCAGAACCGGTTTGGCCGGATTATGCAAGGGGCAGCCTTGTGCTCCCCAGGCAGTGTCTGGTTTCTTTGAAACCTCCCTGCTACAATCCACTATCTCCTGTCTGGGGTGGTTTGACACCGCCCTGCGACAGGAAACCCTTTGTCCAGGCCACCATTTGCTGAGTTTCGGTCAGCAGCAGGAGGCCAGACCCGTGTCTGTGGCAGAGGCATCCATTTTGTGGATCTGAGGCTCATTTTAATCCAACCGCGTTTCAGCAAAGTAACATGTCTTCTCCCTCTAGAGGGGTGGAATGCTACCCCCGTCGCCAGGACTGGCGAGGGGGTAGTATTCCAATTCGTATGACACCTTACACGACATGTTTTGATAAAGTCAAACCAAAGTTGCTATATAACCGCGAGGATTATAAGGTACTTAATAGTATATGGTATGGCATTATCCCGGATCAGCTTAGGAAGTTGTTCCCGACAGCTGCAGACAGGCTCAGCTCATGCCAGAGCTCCATCTCACATTAAACCACGCACTCTGCCTCCAGGATTGATAAGGCCTTCCATAGGAGTGACTCACAGGTTTATATGTGTCCAGATAGGTTTAGATATAGGCATACTATATCTAAGCAAGGGGTGATTACACCACCTTGCCCCAGCTGAGTGATCAGCCAGTGGTGTCAATTTAAGAACCAGCCAGGGGGGAGCAAAAGATATGCTGCAGCCCATGGTAGGCCTTGGTGGCACCTATGCCCTGGGCACCTATAGTGCTCTGTACAGGGGCTGATAGGTGACCCAAGCCAATCTAGTTCTGCACCTAGGGTACATGGAATCCATTTTACAGAGAGAGCAGACAGCCTGGGGCCCTGATTAGCAGGGAACCAGGCCAACTAAGTCGAAAACCAGCTAAACACAAGGCAAACAATCTGGGGTAACCATAGTCAGGTAGCCACCTTCCTACACACGCACACAACACCAAAGAGCTCTTCAGCATTGTGAAAGAACTCTCCAACCCCAGCTCCAACACCAACGACATCCCACCATCACAAGATCTGTGCGACTCCCTGGCCACCTTCTTTCACCGCAAGATCACCGACATCCACGACAGCTTTAACCCCGACACCCCCGCACCCACCACCGAGACCAACACCCCTGCGACCTCCACCCGCACCAGTCGCCTGACCGCCTGGTCCAACGTCAGCGACGAAGACACCATCAAAACCATGGACTCCATCCACTCCGGATCCCCATCCGACCTCTGCCCTCATCACGTTTTCAACAAAGCCAGCACAACCATCGCGCCCCACCTCCGGAAAACAATCAACATCTCCTTCGAGACAGCAACCTTCCCAGAAAGCTGGAAGCACGCCGAGATCAACGCCCTACTGAAGAAACCCAAGGCGGACCCCAAGGACCTCAAGAACTTCCGGCCCATCTCCCTGCTCCCGTTCCTAGCAAAAGTAACAGAGAAGATTGTCAACAAACAGCTAACCCTTTACCTCGAAGACAACAACATCCTGGACCCTTCCCAATCCGACTTCCGCAGCAACCACAGCACCGAGACCGCCCTCATCGCCGCCACCGACAACATCAGGATCCTGATGGACAAAGGAGAAACAGCCGCCCTCATCCTCCTGGACCTATCAGCAGCCTTCGACACGGCCTGCCACCGCACCCTATCAGCACGCCTCCAGGACGCCGGAATCCAAGAGAAGGCCCTGGATCACATCCTTCCTCTCCGGCAGAACTCAGAGCGTCCGCTTCCCACCCTTCCGCTCAAAAACCACCGAGATCATCTGCGGCGTCCCACAGGGATCCTCCCTCAGCCCGACGCTGTTCAATATCTACATGGCACCGCTCGCCCACGTCGCACGACAACATCACCTCAACATCATCTGCTACGCCGACGACACCCAGCTGATCATATCCCTCACCGAAGACCCCCACACCGCCAAAGCCAACCTCCACAGAGGAATGAATGCCGTCGGCGACTGGATGTAGGACAGAAGACTGAAGCTGAAATCAGACAACACGGAGGTCCTCATTCTCAGACCCACCCCATCAGCCTGGGACGACTCATTCTTACATTCACTCACTTATCTACCGATGATAAAACACACACAAACTCAACAGGCATATCTATATCTAAAAAAACGAATGTATGTCTGTCTGTTTGTCCTTTATGCATTACTACACCATTCATCCGATCGCCATGAAACTTTGGGAAGTTGTTGAGTACACTCCTACGAAGGTTTCTGGCATAAAAAATAAATAAAATAAATTAACAATGTCATCGAAGCTACAATTTTGAATGGGAAATTCAAGGGCGAAGATATACTGTTGCCACGTATTCCAATGATCCCAACAGATATGCCATTTGAATTCAAACGTTTACAGTTTCTGGTGCGACTCGCTTTTGCAATGACCATCATCAAAGCACAAGGACAATCGCTGCAAGTGTGTGGACTAGATTTGGAGAATCCGTGTTTCTCACATGGACAACTGTATGTGGCCAGCTCACGCGTCGGAAAACCTTCTGATTTATTTGTGTACGCACCAGACGGACGGAAAAACAAAAAATATCGTGTTTTCACAAGCACTCGAATAAATAAACAGAATTAAAACGACACTTTGAAATGTTTTCCATATTAAAATGAATACGTTTCAATAAAAATGACACAATGTAAATTGAATGTTATCAATAACAAGTTTCCTTTCTTCTGCGATCGCAGCAATGCGCAGCGGGGAAGCTAGTAGAAGATAAAGGAGAAGAAGTAAAAAAAAAAATATGCCCCTGCGTAAACATGGCAAGCATATGCTTGCATTAAATAATGAAGCTGTACTTATCAGCAGGCTCCTGGATTTCACTGGTGTTGGATTTAATTTCCCATTGTTTTCAAGATCCTTCATAACTGCCAGATTTAAATGAATCGTGGTGGCTGTCTTGCAGCGATTAAACATCCAATCACCGAACAAATATCATTCCAAGTTGGACACCCACCTTTGAATGTTATTTTGCTTAGTATCAATGTTACTTCCAATCACAGCTTGCTGACAAAGTGTTACTAAAATCTTGGAGTGGTAAAATAATGAGCCTCAAGATTGCTGCCCAGTTTAGTAGAAGTGATCATTCTGGATGCAGTGCACCACAAATGAAATGTCTGTCAAGCAAGCTGCCCAGTTTTATTGTGTGGAGAGCAGGAGTTGCTCTAAAAACATTTATAAAAGAGAAATAAACTAAATAAACATGTAAAAAGAGAAAAAGGAACATTGAAAGACCGGGCACTCTGTCCTGGCACTGAATTGCATTTATTTTCAGGTATTTTAAAAAGAATTGTTGTTTTTTTTTTAGGAGTATTATATAGCGCTGACCAGACCCGAGGGTATCGGAGCACTTTACAGCATTGTTTCAAGGTAATTGAGCATATTAGAAAATCGTCAGCAAAAAGAAAAGACCGTTCGGTAGTCCAAGCGTGCTCAGGCTTATGGAAGCCTTGTTGAATGCTAATTTCAGTTGACCTGGGAGGATCAGCAGTCCAGGGGTCCCGGGTCTTCAAGGCGGAGTGGAAGAGTCGTGAGGTAGCCTTGTTGAATGCTGAGTGGAGGTGGACCGAGGATCGTGAGGCCGCTTAATCATGTGCAAGGATAGTCTTGAGGCGGACTGAGGAGGAAGAGAGCAGAGTCTAGTCGGGGGATGATCAAAATGCCATCATTCGTCTGAGAGTGTAACCAATAGCTGAAGTCAGCAGACTCAGCGTATGCAGTATGTTTTCATCGGTGGGCGCCGGATGTGTATGACACTCAATCAGTATGTATGTATTTTTTAGGAATTGTTTTGATTGCAAAAGCACAGCAGACCACTCATTCTGTCAGAATTATCATTGTAACAAAGTACAAATCTACTGGAAATGTATCATATTACCTGGTATGATAGATCCGCGGGCAGCATGTTCACTACAGCGTTTATGAACCTGCAGGTCACGCCTTCAAATGATGGCACAGCGGATGTCCTTCATCTTGGTCTAAGACGAGTTGCTTCTTCTATGGAAAGTAACTCCCTTAAATTCAAAAATGATAAAACCGAGGTTATGGGTTTAGGTAGGAATCTACAGCTCTAGGGTCCACAACATTTACCTGAGTCTTTGGGGGTTCTTCTAACTTTATCCCTCAAGTAGAAAAATGGGGATTCTGGCTGGATAAAACCCTGTCTATGCGACCCCAAGCGGCATCCACCTGTTTTTGTCGCGATGAAGTGTGAGGAAGATTATTTGGATCATTCCTCACATGGCACAAAGAACGCTTATTCAGGCCCTGTTACTCGCACGAGTGGATTACGGTAATATTCTCTACCTGGGAATAGACAAGGCTTGTATTCGCCGTCTGTAGGTTGTGCAGAATCAGCTGCAAGTCTCTTTTTTAGGTCTCGCCTGAGCCAGCGCATGCGCTGTCTGGGGGAGGCATTTAGTAGGGCTCTGAGAAATGCTACTTGGCCGGTGATCAGCTTGCCAGAAGCGCTCGCATCCCCTGCATGTTGTAGCGTCATCGCGATCACGCACAATGCTCACGCGCGCATCCCTTGCATGTTGTAGCATCATCATGACCACGCACAACGCTAGTGCTCACATCCTGCTCCGGGCTTGTAATCACATGTGTGCGCGTGACCGGAATCAAAGGCAGTTCGAGTCGCCTCACAGTGAAGTGTCCTTTAGAGCAGTTTTACTCAAGTCTGCTGTCAGATACAGACCAATAGCACGCCCGTGCCAGACACAGACCAACAATGTTTCTACCATAGGTCACACAGACCAACCTTGACAGAAACTAATAGCGCACCCTGTGTCTGGCCTCCCTCACACAGAGCAACCCTCACACCGAACAATAGCACACGCTATGTATGGCATCCCTCACACAGACTAACCTTCACACCAACTGATAGCGCACTCAGTGTCTACCATCGCTCACACATACTAACCCTCACGGACCAATAGCGTGCCCTGTGATTGCCATCCCACACACAGTCAAACTTTCACATAGACCAACCGTGACACTAATATTGCACCCTATATCTGCAATCCCTCACAGACCAACCCTCACACAGATTAACAGTATACCTTTGTCTGCCATCACTCACAGAGCCCAATCTTCACACAGACAATATCACACACATTCGCTCTGCCATCACTCACAGAGACCAGTTCTCATACAGAATTAAAGCACACCCTCTGTATGCCATCACTCACAGAGCCCAAACGTCACACGGAATAACATCTCACCCACTGTCTGCATCACTCGTAATGCCATGTATAGAACACACTGTGTCTGCCAAGATCATGACATACATAGACTCACTGCACACATCCTTTGTCATAACTCACACAGACCCAAAGCCCAAACTGTTTTTGACATCACTCAAACCGAGCCTTCCATCATTGACACCTATGCAAAGCACATAGCGCCTGTGTCATCACTCACAGAAACCTTAACGACTCCAGGTCTCTGCCATCATTCACAGACCAAAAGCGCACTCCTACTGGTAAGAACACATTGTGAACCTTTTGTAGTAAGATTGCTTTCAGATCTTTCTTTACTAATAAATATTGTGTGCTTTTGACATCCTGCATTATTTTCATACTCGTATTTTTGGGCGGGTGTGTTTCTTAGAATTATTAGTCAAACTGCACATTTCACTGTGGCATTTTCCTAATGAGGGTAAGACCGATGAAGAGACACATGATGCTGAATGCGGCTGTAATTCGTAAATGACTTACAAGTAATGTGTACAACATTGATTCCAACTTCAGGGTCATGTGTTTCCTGTCTCCCTTGCGTATACATGTATGTATTGCAGCTTTGTCTGGGTACACGTACAAGCTCCAATAACGCAAAGCCATAAGCATAACAATTTCGACAAAATAAGCTTTAGCAAGACAGTCCCATGTCCTCAGTAATTGTTGTGGAAAGCTAACGTCTCCTGAAGCAAACAGTCCAAAATGCGCTGGGCACAACGTCTTCCTACATCCATATGGGACTATTACATCCAGAGAAAAAAGACACGTCAGACAACACCCACTATCAAAAGCAAAGACGCACAAAACCAACGGAAGTAAATGAAAGAAAAAAATGAACACTTTCACATAACCATCCACAGACGACGCCGCACAAAGATTTCTTTATACGCCTCAGATCTGAAAATAAACACCTATAAATTGGTTTGCAATGAGAACAAGCATTGGCATAGCCAATAGGTCTTGCTTTTTGGACCCTATAAGTATTTAGTTATGCAGCCGAATATCCTTGGTGCAAGTACACCAACTGTTGCATGGCTAAACACTTATAAGGTCCCAAAAGCGAGACCTATTGGCTATGCCAATGCTTGTTCAGCTTAAGAAGTATGCCCTGGCTGCTCCTATTCTTCGTGAACTAAACTGGCGTCCAATTGAAAAGAGTTGAGTTTAAAACTCTATGCTTCATATTTCAAGGTAGAGCTGGGCTGGGCCCTCTCTATGCACTGGAGCTGGCCTCTCCTTATCAGTCCAGTCTGAGGCTGAGATCTGAGAATGAGGCTTTGTGCCCTGTGCCCAGAATTCGTCGCATACCTGGGCCCTAAACTTGGGAATGCCCTTCTGCAATTCTTAAGACACTGTACCTCTCTGTTCCTTTTTCTCAAGCACCTTAAAATGTGGCTATTTTAATCTCTCATTTAGACACTTCTACCTATGCTTAGCGTCTGGAAACCCGTTGGGTAGCCAGTACGCTATAATTGGAAATAATAATAATCGCTTAATCCCATCACCAACTCATTACTAAATAAAAAAAAATGAACTAATTATTTTGACTTAATAATCTGTACCTAAAATATATTTCTTTGTGGAAAGAAGTTCGAGGGGAGACCTTCTGACAATCGTAACTATAACATTGTTAAACACATGGGTCTAGTAAAGATGCGTCGAGCCTTTCATCCTTCTGAGGTATTACAAATGACTGCCTTGAGTTTATCAGTAGCATCCAGTGTGTAGTGAAGGTTTCTTCAATGTCCAATTTGATGGTCCTGCAGTATAGAGTATGGATCCATATCTGTAAATGATAATGCTAAAAAGTGGTGGAGAGATGTATTAGTTATTTGTGATCTTAAACTACCAGGATGGCAGGGCTGTACAATGCAGATGTTGGAATATATTATTCTGTAAAACATCTGTCCTGGCATATTGCCACACTTCCTTCCATGACTCATCCTATGTGACAGCCATTAGGGACACACCATTCTTAACTCTTTATTTTTATATTTCCTGAATGCCTGGCAGCTGGCCTCAATCTTCATTGCTCTCTTTGGAATCACCTTTACCCCCCAACAAGCCAGATGTCTCATGAGACGTCAGTTTGGCCCAGAATTCCTTCAATACTTAATATATCTATTGATATCGCTAGGTTTCGTTTCTGAAAGCCACCAATTTCACCTTTCTTTAGTATCATGTAAAGCGCTCTGATACCCGCTTGAGTCATGTTCGCGCTATTTAAGACCTTAAATATATAAATGTATCGGATTTAAAATTGTGTACCTGTCCTGGTTGGTCCAGTGATCAGTTCAGCTTAGGCGATTATCTCCTTGTGGTAAATTCAGAAGCAACCACTGCACTACCAAGTCATGACAATCATAGGTTTGCACCAAACAAGAGCTCCTTAACATTGCTATGCTTACAGATTGATGCTTATCCTCAATGTTTAATGTTAGGCGGCACATATGAATACTGTGACAAAAATTCAGAAAAATGTTACTAGACCTGCAAGTCTAGTACCTTGAAAAATGTATTCGACCTAAATGTAATGTACTTGACCCGTGAACTGGTTTCAGCACAATTGTCACACAGTTCACTTATCAAAGTCCTCTACTTCAGTCACAGAAAGAAAAGTAAATGTAGGAAGACAAACTGATTTTTGACCTCCGTCTCTGATAGCCGAGCAAATGTGACAGGATAACTTGATTTAAAGGCATCTTTATTGCTCATTCACTTTGTGAGCAATAAAGATGCCTTTTAATCTTGTTATCTTGTCACATTTGCTCCGCTTTCAGAGACGGGTGTCAAAAGTCAGTTTGTCTTCCTGCATTTTCAGCTCGCTAGAAAGGGCGAGTAGGCTTAAAGACTAGCTTGTCCTGAATAAATCTGGCTCGCCATAGCGAGTAGACTTTTTTTGGTGTGAGTGTAAAAAATACATACAGATAAAAAGAAATTATTAAGTTACAACTCCAAGTGAACCATTAAGGGTTGGTGAGGGTGAAAGTGAGCCCCCCTCCCAAATGGTTTTCGCCCCAGCGGAGAGGGTCCCCGGAGCGTATTAAGGCTGGAAGAGGGAGGAGGCACATGCCCCTTCAGGATCTGGGGATGGGGTCCCCTGGATAACTATTGGCTTCGAGTGCCTTAATTAAAGTGGGGATGGGTGAGGCCCCGGAGATGTGCTCCCTGGGGCCCAAAGTGGAGAGGTTCAAAGGCCTCCTTCTTTTAAGAGAAACCAAGCTGCGGTGGATTGGTTCCCCGTGGCCCAAAGTGGCTTGGGGTGGGGGACTGTACCAATTTGTTAGATGGAGGCACTGGCCACAGGCCAGACCCTGCAGCCAACTCCTCGCTGCACATGGCCAAAGGGCTTTTGCTGCAGGGGATGGCTTTAGATATGGTAATAAAATATTAATTTACATTACAAAAATAAACTCACTGAAAAAACAAAGGTTAAAGTAATGTTATAGATAGCTGAAAATATTAGTTAAAGCATCCCATTTTAAACTAACAAAGCCACAGAAATTCACTAGTTATAGTTATTTCAAGTAACATGCACTGCTAATTACCCCACATATGACATCACTCACGACATCTTCTATGACATTGTTGATAATATCACTGCTACGTTTGCAATTAAATTATTGTTGAGAAAACTGTGCAAGTCATAGATACTTAAGTCAACTATAAATAATGAATTTTAGTAGTTTTGTTTGTTTTAAAACAGTATGTTTTATACTGACATTTTCACCTAACTATATCGATACTTTAACCTTTGTTTTTTCAATTAATATATGTGTTTGTGTGTGTGTGCATGTGTGTGTGTGTGTGTGTGTGTGTATATATTTATCTATATTCATTGAAAAAACCACAGGTTTTAGGGGTGTTATAGTTAGCTGGACATTTCACTCATACAAAACAATTGAAATTCCTCCTTTTTATTTAGTTGTATGTTATGGCTGTCTTTTTGCCAGCTCTCTGGAGAAGGAGAATGATGGAGAGTGACTCCAGCCTATCACCCCCATAGCATAGGGATTAGGCCGATAGACAGGGACCCTGTCATACATATATAAAGGCATTTGCGTGTTATTTTCCTTAGAGTAAGGCTTATGAATTTAAGTGAGGGGTTAGATATATAAGTATTAGTCATGATTTACTCATTTGCTAACATGCCGATCTGTTTCTCATGGAGCTATGCATATTATGGGCTCCGTAGGCCTTAAACGAGACAGACTCCATTTTGCTTTCTGCCTGGTAGCTCGAGAAGGCTTTCTAGGTCAAGTGTGATGTTTTAGTTTTAAGCTGTTGTTCGCTTGGAGAGAACCGGTTCAGGCTGACCCTTATCGAAGGAATGTATTTTTCTCCACTCCGAAGACACAACTTCAGGCCGGCCGGCTGGGAAAGTGTCCTTGGTACGGGGAGGTACAAGAATTTGGTGGGCAGCAGGTTACTGGCCGTGAATTTCCATGAAGGAACGGGCTTTGATATTAGCGAAGGTGTTAGTCTTTTAGTCAGTCAGTCCGTAGGCGGCATCTAGCCGTTAGCATCTCTGCCATTATTCATTTTCATGGTGGACAAGTCGCCATCTTTGAAGTCGGAGAAAGATTTAAGACCGAAACTCTCTGAGATAGACTGAACGAGAAGTGGCGCGGAGCGCACTGATACAGAGAGAGAGAGAGACGGTAGTTAATAAACAGCAAGGTTCCGAGGTCCTGAGGGAGAGCAGACGAGGTTGAGCCTAGCGGTGCAGACGTGTACTTGTGACGGCTGAGGGTGACTGCAAGGCGAGCCAGGACCCAGAGACGAGACAGGAGCCTAGATGACTGCCGAGTCCCGATTTCCCATTAACCAGGTGATGTCCGACCGATTCTTATAGTATGTGCACCCTAACCTTTATCTTTTATTCCCTTTGCAAATGTACTATTGCATAGTAATGTGATTTATGTCTATTGTTAATAAATATCCTAATTCATATAGAATTATTGTGTACCTGGTGCTTATGTTCAATCTTGGTAAATGCTATTCCTAGTCGAGCACTATTTAGGTGAACGGATGAGAAATCCCGATCAGACAAATAGTAAACGAATAAAGAGGGAGTGAGTGGACCTTTGATGTCACAAGCAAGAAGTACACTATACAATTTGGACCCATATTCAAAGTTATTATTTTAGTTTTGTCCCAAGTAGATTGCTGAGATATCGTCCCAATAATGGTTCATAGGAATGTGGTCGTCGTTGATATGCGGCGTTAATGAGAGCGTCGGGAGGGAGACCGACGTGTAAATCCACCAGATTGTGGCTTAACTAAGTGAGAGCGTTAGGAAGGACACTGACGTGTAGTTTCGCAGGATCGCGAACAATTTGGAAAAGGGAGCATTGGGTTCTGCAGGCCCGTGTGTAGACACACCGGATTGTGTGTCAGATCTGCCCTAGGGTAGAACGGTCTGGGTCGGGGTGACCGCGAGGCCAACTGATGTGAATAAGATATTGTAGAAAATCCATATATGTATACTGTCATTCCCCATTCTTAGGTGCAACCTGTATATTTACCTGTATATCTACTTATTGTGAATACGATCTAAGAAGGGAAGGTGAGTACGTTTTGGCTGGGTCATAGGGGCCCCTGGGGGCTGATCCCATCTAAACAGAAAATCCAGCCATTACATCTGGCGTCACGAACTGTTTACGAAGCCTGTGTGCATTGTGTTGTTTTTATCTTGTTGGTTTGCGCTCGGCTTGTACGTATAAAATTTTGTTTATAATTGTGTATATATTTTTTGCGTGTCATTATGTTTGCGAAAAAATCATCGTCGGTTTTCAAATTACCGATCCAGATTCCCGGCTGGGAGTCTACGCCTTACGAGGCCTTGGCCCGTGAGTGGGCTGATTCTACTGGTTTGAGTGAAAATTGGTCTTCATGCTTGGAGCAGGCGGAGCCTGCCGATGTGGTGTCATGCCTACAGAAAGCGCCAGTAGTGAAGGGTGATGAGCTTCCTATTTTAGGACGCAGAGGGTGGATTGTTCTTAATGCATACAGAATATTGCATGAGAGGTTTGTTCAACTACAGAAACAGTTTAAAGATTCGGAAGGACAGTGTGTTGAGTTGCAAAACGCGCATACTTTGTTGCGTTGTCAAAATAAATTGCTTGCCGACAAACTTGAAACATATCAGACCATTGCCGAAAGAGCTGCGGTCCGTATTGCACGATATAAATATAAACATCGTCGTGGACGTGTGTCTTCACGCAAAGTGCGTATGGTTGTAGCGAAAGCTGGAATGGATTGGAACCCCGACGAGTGGGACGGTAATATCTGGGATTCTCATACTTCTGACTCCTCGGCAGAGGAGGGTGACAAGCGCGAGTCTTCTCGCTCCGGACGTGATTGTAAATCTGCTTCATGCATTGATTTGACTCCTGATTCTGACCGTGCTCGTTCTTCCCGTGTGGATGACGTAGCTTGCCCTGATTGTTCTGTTAAATCTAAGATGCGGGCTTCCTCGGAAGCTCTTCCCGCAGTTTCTGCTCACCCGATCTTTCGACGGAAATTACAACAAGCCCCTGGTAATCCGGGTGGTATCGCTCTTGATTGTATTGAAGATTTTACTCAGCAGGAGATCAGCGACATCCTGCAACGATTTAAACAACGGCCTGGTGAGACCTTGCTTACCTGGATGGTGCGCCTTTATGAGCTTGGCGCTTCTGGTATTATGCTCGATGCTGTTGATTGCTTACGATTTTGCTCTTTGAGTTCTGATTCTACTATTCAGGACCATTTTCGGAATTATAATGGTAATGTCCAAACTTCTTTGCTCCAGCTTGCGTCTGATGGCTGTAATCATAAATATCCAACAGAGTCTGATTGGCCCTCTGATGAAAAGCCGTGGTACACTCTGCGCGATGCGTCACAACGTTTAAAGGAAGAAGTCATGAAAACGTGTATCTTCCTTAGTACTGCTGACAGATTATTGGATGGTCTTTTAACATCTTCTGTGCGTAACCGCATTATACGTACTTCTCCTGTTGCTTACAAGCAGGTCATGATGACATTATTGATTAACCAAACTGGCAATCCTTTGTCTGCTGTGCTTGAGTCTGTTCGTCAGCTTGGTGAGCTGGGTGAATGGTTTAAACCTGAAAGACAATCCCGACCTGAGGGTCGTACTGGTGGGGACTATAAGTTCTCTAGACGTGACATGTTTCTTGCTCTCATTGCTGATGGTGTCAAAAGGGAAGAGATCGATGGTGAACCTAATAATATCCTATGGGATATGTTTCGTAAGCGTGGTTTGGATCGAAAGGAAGGTGCCCGTCGTGTGCGAAAGAATGAGTATGATCGTGGTTCGGATGACAGTGGTGATGAGAGACGTCGTGTGAATTCTGATCGCCGTGATGATCGGCGTCAAGAACGTGGTGGTTCCCCCCGTCGTAGTGATGGGAGGGGGAGAGAGGATGATCGTGAGAGGGGAAGAGATGATCGTGGTTCTAGCAGACGTAGAGATGCAAGGAGTTATTCCCCTGACGTAAGAAAGAGGGAGGATCGTAACAGACTCTCTGATCGTAACTCACAATTTTTTGAACCTGACACTAATCCGTTTCGTACTGGAGACGGATATGAACAAGAAATTCTGATACCCAAGAAAACTGAGAACATTTACCCTGATCTGTCTTGGTTGACGGAACGCAGGAAGAATGACTAGGAAATAGGTCAAGCTCCGGTACGCAGGTGGGCCCACAGAGATTACAGACCCTATGTAGATATTGAGATTTTTTGGAAACATCGTAATATCCAAAGGGCCCGAGCGTTAGTTGATACTGGGGCGGAGGCCACTTTAATTCATGGTAAGTCAAGAAAATTTCATGGACAGTCTTTCACAATTACCGGTCTGGGTGGTAAAGAAACACCCGCAGTTCAAACTGCACTTGAGATTAAAATTGGTAGAATTCCTCGTAGAGAATACTCTGTGTTGGTTGTGCCACTTTTGGAATACATTATTGGAATTGACATTTTGAAAGGTATGACTTTGCATTTGGATGATGGTTACTATCAATTTGGTACTAGACAATACATTTCGACCAGACCCGTACGGGTTGGCCGTTTACGCATGCCACCTATTAAGATCCCTTTAGCGACGAAAGTGATTTCTCAAAAACAATATCGCATCCCAGGTGGTCATGAAGAAATTACAGCTACGATTCAGGATTTGGTTGACGCGGGAGTCATTACTCCGGTCACATCTGCTTGGAATAATCCTGTTTGGCCCGTGCGCAAAAGTGACAACTCTTGGCGCATGACTGTTGATTATCGAGAATTGAACAAACATACACCTAAATTGACTGTTGCAGTGCCTGACATTGTTACATTGATTGAGAGAATTCAAAAGCATCCAGGTACGTGGTATGCTTCTATTGATATTGCTAATGCATTCTTTTCAATTCCAATTGCCCCCGAATGCCAGGAACAATTCAGTTTTACATGGAATGGACGTCAAATGACGTTCCGGAGTCTTCCTCAAGGCTATGTACATAGTCCTACGATCTGTCACCGGCTGGTGGCGGAACATTTGTCTGAAGTGCCCACGAATCCACAAGTTCAGGTGTGTCATTATATTGACGACATTTTGATTCAAGGTGAAACGCAAGACCAGGTACAGTCTCATTTAGATCAGATTATTGACTGTTTGCGAGCAAAAGGTTGGGAAATTAATCCTGACAAATTACAAACTCCATCCCAAGCTGTAAAATTCCTAGGAATTAATTGGCATGAGGGTCACAGAGAAGTGATTCCACAGGTTAAACGAAAAATACTTGATTTTGCCGTTCCCAGAAATAGGAAAGAGGCGCAATCCTTTATCGGATTGTTTGGATTTTGGCGTCAGCATATTCCCCATTTGAGTCAGATCTTGGCTCCATTGTATCGAGTCACGCGTAAAAAGAATGCGTTTGAATGGGGTGAACCTCAACAGACTGCTTTTAATTTGGCTAAAGAAGCTATTCAGTATGCTTTGGATTTGTGGCCTGTGAGTGACGGTGATGTTGATTTGAATGTGTCCGTGGAAGGTCTGTATGCCAATTGGAGTTTATGGCAAAAGCAGGGCAGACAAAAGGTGCCATTAGGTTTTTGGACCAAAAAGTTGCCAGAGGCTGGTGAGCGTTACTCACCTTTTGAAAAACAGTTGCTTGCTTGTTACTGGGCTCTGGTGGATACCGAGCAATTGACTTTAGGCCATGCTGTGATTTTGAGGCCTGAAATTCCCATCATGCAGTGGGTTTTGAGTTCACCGAAGTCCCATCGAATTGGACATGCTCAGGAGGCTAGTGTGATTAAATGGAAATGGTACATTCAGGACAGGGCACGTGTGGGTCCGAAAGGTGTGGCGGTTTTACATGAGCGAGTGGCGCAGGCGCCCTCCAATGAGGCTGAAAGTGAGTGTTCGGTTCCCGTAGTGCAGGAGTCTCCCGTGAAGTGGGGTAAATCATTTGATGATCTGTCCGCGGAGGATAGAAAACATGTGTGGTTTACGGATGGTTCTGCGAAGTTCATTGGTGACAAGAGACATTGGAAGGCTGTCTCCTATAACCCAATTACACAGAAATTATTAAGCACAACTGGAGACGGTAAGAGTAGTCAATATGCTGAACTCTATGCAGTTTACCAAGTTTTGAAACAGGAGTTACCAGGTACATGTCATATTTTCACTGATTCTTGGTCCACTGCAAATGGACTAGCAGTGTGGCTGCCTACATGGCACTCGCATAATTGGGAATTGCATTCTAAGGAGTTGTGGGGTAAAGAATTGTGGCAAGATATTTGGGAACTGCTTCCGCAGAGTACTGTAACAATCTTTCACGTGGATGCTCATACTCCAATCGACTCCCTTGACAAATTTTTCCATAACATTGCAGATGAACAATCTAAAATTTCTGAGGCAGTGGTTGACATGCAAGATTCTGATTTGGCGGGATTGGCGAAATGGGCCCATCAGAAAGCAGGACATTTTGGAGAGAAAGCCACTAACAGGTGGGCTGCTGATAGAGGAATTCATATTCCCTTTTCTTTAATTAAAGATGCCATTCTACATTGTCCCATTTGCCAGCATTCTAGAAAGAAAGAGGTGCCTCAAATTGTTCGAGGCCACTTACATCGAGGTAAATTGCCCGCCCAAATTTGGCAGATTGATTATATTGGTCCGCTCCCCAAGAGCAGAAATTGTCAATACATTTGTACAGTGGTTGATACTTATAGTGGCCTTTTGGTCGCTTTCCCTTGCAAGAATGCTACCCAAGTGAATACAATTAAAACCCTGGAGTTAATTATTCTGTACTATGGTGTCCCATTCCAAATTCAATCAGACAATGCATCCCACTTTCGTGGAAGATTGGTGCAGGAATTCTGTATAGAGAATAATATAGATTGGGTGTTTCATATTCCATATTATCCACAAGCTTCAGGACTGATTGAGAGAATGAATGGCTTGTTGAAAGAACAGTTGCGCAAGTTGACTGATGACCGTTACAGCCAGTGGAGAGATGTCCTACTTCAAGCTTTACTGATTTTAAACAATCGTCCTTTGTTACATGCTGAATCTCCTTTGATGCGTTTGTTTCCTCCACATGTTGATGCGAAACCTAATTCTATTGCGACTACTGTTACTTATTGGGAAATTACCCCCGGTGCTTTGGCTCCGTGTAGAGCAACACCAGGTTCCGCAGGCCTCGACCTGCATGCACTAAATGATGCACACTTCCCAGGAAAAGATCGAATCATTGTTGAAACTGGCATTGGTGTCTCTATACCTGCCGGTAGTTTTGGATTAATTGCCCCTAGATCTGGCCTGGCCCTGAAAGGTGTACAAGTACTTGGAGGAGTGATTGACAGTGATTATCAGGGAGAGATTAAGGTTCTCTTGCTTAATAGCAGTGAGACTGATTTACTGATCAAAAAATCTGACCGTGTTGCTCAGTTACTGATTATGCCTGTCTTCAGTGGTGAGATCAAAAAAGGCTCTGCCCCAACGTTGCTAACTGTGCGAGGACAAAAAGGCTTCGGATCGTCTGATCTTCCTGGAGCTAAAATATGGGTGCAATCGCCTAAAAATCCTCCTGAACAGGCTGATATTATTGCGACCGGTCATGACAACACCGTTTTGGTGATGAAGCCAGGGAAAGATGGCTGGGAAGCTGTCCCAGCTGATAAATGTTACTTACGAGAATGATTAAGGCCTGTGTTTGTATTCTTTCAGATCATTCTTTGGACTGCTGCTGCAGGATGTGTCGGCGTTGGACTCCTTTTGGCTTGCTACGCCGGGAGAGGAGAGGATCCACCGATGCCGAGTGATGGGATAATAAGAGCCACGCGATCTGCGTGGCAGAGATCTTCCAATTTTTGGATTACACTCGCGAAGCGAGTGACGAACTCTCCGCATTTTTGCCTTACCCCCATGAAGTCTGTCACTGACATTTTATCGACCTGTTTGGTTGCTGTCCCTGCATCTACTGAAACTTTGCATCATATATTTAATGTATCCAAGGCCCGACCTAATGTTATTCTGGGCGACTTTTTGGCCCATGAATTTTGTCCCTCATGTACTCTTCTTCCAGACCTAGATGTCCCTGTTAATTCCAGAATTACTACTTTTAATATTACCCCTGGTGATCTTTGTTTCATGATGACCTGTAATCCTAAGGCCATCTCTGAATGTCTGCGGTTGAAACTCCAAGCCGCTACTACTTTTTCATTTCATCAACGTTTGCTGTGCTCGAAGAGACTTCCTAATTCATGCCTTTCAGTGAAAAACAATATGACTTGTAAAAGTTTGGTTGTAGCCACTAGCCATTATCGTTCAATGTTGTTACCAGCTGGATGGCTCTTTTCTTGCGGGAATTCATCTTGGCCCTATATTCCTGCGAATATTTCTGGTGGCCCATGTGCCATCACTAGATTAAGTTTGCTAATGTTTTCTTCACATCCTCCTTCACATTCCCGTATTGTTCGTGACTCTATGTCACTACATGAAGACTGTGATTCCTCTGTTCATCTTTTTTCTAGATCAGAATATCTTGGTTTAGCTTTTTCTATTATTGGTGTTCCGGCATTGGCCGTTTATAATGCCAAAACAATCGGCAAAATGGCCTGCTGGATGGTCAAATCGATCAACCAAACATCTACTGTTTTATCAGATTTATTATTAGATTCCCAGGGTGAACGTAGAGCTATTTTGCAAAATCGTGCTGCAATTGATTATTTGTTGTTAAAACACGGGCATGAATGCTCTGAATTTGAAGGTCTGTGCTGTTTTAATTTATCTGACCATTCTAAAGATATCCAATCCCATATTAATAAACTCCACGACTTGACTGCAGAAATTAGAGAACATATAGATCAGGGTTTCTTTGACTGGCTTTTTAACTGGCTCCCTGACATGCATTTTTTACGACAAATTTTGGGAGGGGTTATTGTTGCTGTTTGCATCCTTATAGCAATTTGTTGCTTTATTCAATGTATCCCTTCTCTATTACAATTTTTTAGAATTACTAAAGCTCGTAGATCAGTTAGTTTTGTTTCATATTATTCGTCTACTGACGTTAGTTCCATTTAGTTTGTGGTTAATAGACTGGAGTCAAGGGGTGTAATGTTATGGCTGTCTTTTTGCCAGCTCTCTGGAGAAGGAGAATGATGGAGAGTGACTCCAGCCTATCACCCCCATAGCATAGGGATTAGGCCGATAGACAGGGACCCTGTCATACATATATAAAGGCATTTGCGTGTTATTTTCCTTAGAGTAAGGCTTATGAATTTAAGTGAGGGGTTAGATATATAAGTATTAGTCATGATTTACTCATTTGCTAACATGCCGATCTGTTTCTCATGGAGCTATGCATATTATGGGCTCCGTAGGCCTTAAACGAGACAGACTCCATTTTGCTTTCTGCCTGGTAGCTCGAGAAGGCTTTCTAGGTCAAGTGTGATGTTTTAGTTTTAAGCTGTTGTTCGCTTGGAGAGAACCGGTTCAGGCTGACCCTTATCGAAGGAATGTATTTTTCTCCACTCCGAAGACACAACTTCAGGCCGGCCGGCTGGGAAAGTGTCCTTGGTACGGGGAGGTACAAGAATTTGGTGGGCGGCAGGTTACTGGCCGTGAATTTCCATGAAGGAACGGGCTTTGATATTAGCGAAGGTGTTAGTCTTTTAGTCAGTCAGTCCGTAGGCGGCATCTAGCCGTTAGCATCTCTGCCATTATTCATTTTCATGGTGGACAAGTCGCCATCTTTGAAGTCGGAGAAAGATTTAAGACCGAAACTCTCTGAGATAGACTGAACGAGAAGTGGCGCGGAGCGCACTGATACAGAGAGAGAGAGAGACGGTAGTTAATAAACAGCAAGGTTCCGAGGTCCTGAGGGAGAGCAGACGAGGTTGAGCCTAGCGGTGCAGACGTGTACTTGTGACGGCTGAGGGTGACTGCAAGGCGAGCCAGGACCCAGAGACGAGACAGGAGCCTAGATGACTGCCGAGTCCCGATTTCCCATTAACCAGGTGATGTCCGACCGATTCTTATAGTATGTGCACCCTAACCTTTATCTTTTATTCCCTTTGCAAATGTACTATTGCATAGTAATGTGATTTATGTCTATTGTTAATAAATATCCTAATTCATATAGAATTATTGTGTACCTGGTGCTTATGTTCAATCTTGGTAAATGCTATTCCTAGTCGAGCACTATTTAGGTGAACGGATGAGAAATCCCGATCAGACAAATAGTAAACGAATAAAGAGGGAGTGAGTGGACCTTTGATGTCACAAGCAAGAAGTACACTATACAATTTGGACCCATATTCAAAGTTATTATTTTAGTTTTGTCCCAAGTAGATTGCTGAGATATCGTCCCAATAATGGTTCATAGGAATGTGGTCGTCGTTGATATGCGGCGTTAATGAGAGCGTCGGGAGGGAGACCGACGTGTAAATCCACCAGATTGTGGCTTAACTAAGTGAGAGCGTTAGGAAGGACACTGACGTGTAGTTTCGCAGGATCGCGAACAATTTGGAAAAGGGAGCATTGGGTTCTGCAGGCCCGTGTGTAGACACACCGGATTGTGTGTCAGATCTGCCCTAGGGTAGAACGGTCTGGGTCGGGGTGACCGCGAGGCCAACTGATGTGAATAAGATATTGTAGAAAATCCATATATGTATACTGTCATTCCCCATTCTTAGGTGCAACCTGTATATTTACCTGTATATCTACTTATTGTGAATACGATCTAAGAAGGGAAGGTGAGTACGTTTTGGCTGGGTCATAGGGGCCCCTGGGGGCTGATCCCATCTAAACAGAAAATCCAGCCATTACATTGTACTAACTGTAACTCTCGCGCCCGCAATCCACTGGTGATGATGTCACATATTACATCATTCATGACATGGTCAGTGACATCACTGATGGCATCACGGATGACATCACGGATGACATCTCAAATGACATCACTGATGACATCATCCAGTGAATGTGGTTTGGTTTGTTATTTAAATATGTATTATGTATTCACCAATCTGCATTGAAGAATCAGTGTATATATAACTATCTGGATATAGGATTTAGTAGCAGTGTGATTGATTGTTTACTTGATTAATTTATAGTGCCTTATTAAATATATTGGATAGTGACTTAACCTTGTGAATATCTGTATTGCTTGGTCGGTTGTTGTGTAAACTGCTGCACCAGTTGGTTACTAGCTACGTGAAAGTCTATATTAGTTATTGATTAGTTAACTGATTATTTGTAGGGGAGAGTGAATGTTTGTGTGGTTCGGTGGGGGATCTGTGACTGCCCAAAGATATGTGAATAGTTAATTCAGTACGTATATGAGGTTAAGACTACGTGTTATACTAATTGTTTGGGTGAGTGAATATCTTTATGGGTGTGGTGATGAGCAAAAATATTTCTGAATGGTACATGTCCAACAAAGTAGAAAAAATAAAAGACAGTGTATGTGACAGTTGTTGTATATAAATAAGTGTACATAAAACTCCTTGATTGCATGAGTGACTGTAAAGATAACTGTTTACTTGTAATAGTGATTTCATAACACACTAAGTATGAGTTCCTATCTATATGAATAAATAAAGTGCTATTTATATAAGTGTGTAGCTGAGTAAATGTAAATAGGATACACTGTTTGCAAAAGTGAGTAGGATGACTGCATAACTGAATAGGATGTATGCTGGTGTGTAATCTCGATATAGGTGTATAAGTATATTTGATAGTGTTCCATTGATCATTGACAACATGTATGAGTGAATTTATAGGTAATTGATTAGATGTGTGTGTAGATCTAGGAATCACTGAGTGGGTTTTAGATACTTGTATTTCTGTATCAATGGATTCAAATATGGTACTCTGTATTTTACAGTGAGTGATGAAAGTTTATAAAAGTGTATGGAGAGGTGTATCTGATTGTCACGTGGATGATGCCATCAGTGATGTCATTTGAGATGTCATCAGTGATGTCACTGACCATGTCATGAATGATGTAACATGTGACATCATCACCAATGGATTCCGGGTGTGAGAGTTACAGTTAGTACACAGGGGAGGCTAGTGATATTTGAAAGTGGTGGGGCGTAAACTAATTTGCATATTGCACCGCAGCGAGCGAGCGCAGCAAGCGAGCCGGAACCACCTTGCATCCATCCATACATCATTCATGCATCCACTCACCCATCCTGCATCCATACATCATTCATTCATGCATCCACCCATCCATCCATCCACCCATCCACCCATCCATCATCCATCCTGCATCCATTCATGCATCCACCCATCCATCCATCCATCCATCCTGCATCCATCATTCATTTATGCATCCACCCATCCATCCTGCATCCATCATTCATTCATGCATCCACCCACCCATCCATCCTGCATCCATCATTCATTCATGCATCCACCCATCCATCCATCCATCCACCCATCCATCCACCAATTCTGCATCCATCCTGCATCCGTCAATTCTGGCGCTATATAAGAAATATAATAATAATAATAATAATTCATGCATCCACCCATCCATCCATCCACCCATCCATCCATCCATCCACCCATCCATCCATCCACCCATCCATCCATCCATCCATCCATCCATCCATCCATCCATCCATCCTGCATCCATCATTCATTCATGCACCCATCCATCCATCCATCCACCCATCCATCCTGCATCCATCCTGCATCCATCATCCATCCATCCATCCATCCATCCATCCACTCATCCATCCTGCATCCATCATTCATAAAGGGGTGGGGATCGTGGGGAATAAACATTGCATGTAACACAACCTAACATCTACAGAAAAACAAGCGTCCACTGATTTGGGAAGGGATGATTCTATTGTCATCAAACAGGCAGACAAAGGGGGAGCCACGGTTATACAAGATTATGAGGACTACGACCGTGAATGCAGACGACAATTGTCGAATACTACACACTACAGACCACTCGTGGAGGATCCCACGAAACGGCTGACTACAACCATCACCAGCCTCATAATTGAAGCCGAGACCAACGAGTGGATCAGTAAGAAGGAAGCTGAGTTCCTGACCACAACGGACACTGTCACACCTTATTTCTACACCCTCCCCAAGATTCACAAGGGGACCACTCCAGTCCCAGGGAGACCTATTGTCTCTGGCATTGGGTCACTATTGGAGCCTCTGTCCCAATTTTGTGACGCCTTCTTCCAACCCTTGGTGAAGCAGATTCCCTCGTATTTACAAGACACCAGAGACGTCCTCCGTCTGATTAATGACGTTGATGGAAGAGAAGACGTCGATCTACTCCTAACCCTAGACGTAGAGGCATTGTATACCAACATTCCGCAACAAGCCACATTAGAAGCTGTGGACTCACTGATGCGACAGGAAGAATGGACCTCTCCAACCCCGATAGCCTTCATCATGGAGCTAGCTCACATAGCCCTGACTGAAAACTTCTTTAGATACGAATTGCAACTGTATCACCAGGTCCGCGGAACCTCGATGGGTTCGACATTTGCACCGAGCCTGGCCTGTATTTATATGGCCACCTTTGAAAAGAATCACATCTATCCTCCGGAACAAAATCCCTTTCGAGATAACCTAACACTCTGGCGTCGATACATCGACGATATTCTGGTTTTCTGGAAAGGTGATCGCACTAGCTGCGAGGCCTTCTGCACGGGGATCAACCAGCAGGATCCATTCTTAAAGTTCACAGGCACAATTTCTGAAACATCAATACCCTTCTTAGATCTGACTATTCAGTTAGATCCCTCAACGATCACCACAACCCTGTTCAAGAAGGAGACCGACAGGAACAGTCTACTCATGTATAATAGTCACCACACGAGATCCCTAAGGGAGAACTTGCCATTTGGGCAATTTCTCCGTCTTCGTAGAAACTGTAGTTCTGTACAAGACTACAAACAAGAAGCGAGTATCCTGCAACATAAGCTCCAGGACAGGGGATACCCCACACGTCTCCTAAAGACATCACTAAAAAGAGCTCTCAACAACAACAGGGACTCATTGCTTGAAGTCCACACCAAAGAAAAAGATGACACGATCACGTGTGTGACGTCCTATACTAGGAATTCTACATTCATAAAGAAGACTGTGAGTTCACATTGGGGTATTCTCAACACAGCGGGCATGGAACTGCCTCGCCCTCGGTTTGCATTCAAGAGGACAGCGAATCTTAAAGATACTTTAATCCATACTCGCCCCAAAAAATCAAGCACCCGCCCAGTCAATACCTTATGGGACCTACCACCAGTTACGGGACATTACCGCTGTGGATCCTGTGTAGTCTGCCCTCAAACTATCCAGGGTAAAACTATAGGACTGCCAAGGGACTTTACCTGGAACATTAACAAGCACACAAACTGTAATAGCTCTAGGTGCATTTATGTACTAATATGCCCCTGCAGGATGATCTACATTGGGATGACGATGCGGCCTGTGAAACAACGCATCATGGAGCACAACAGCAACATCCGCTGTAAAAAGACCCACACAAGACTATATGATCACTGTAGAGAACAAAATCACTTGGCAGAGAATATGCAATGGACTATCCTCGA
Organism: Lissotriton helveticus; assembly: GCF_964261635.1. Lineage (NCBI taxonomy): Eukaryota > Metazoa > Chordata > Amphibia > Caudata > Salamandridae > Lissotriton > Lissotriton helveticus. The sequence continues at coordinate 47,006,168 of NC_136057.1, read as the reverse complement.
ATGCCATCCCTCTATCAATCAACAGGCCCTCTTTAGAATGGAACAAAGATGGGTACATCGCCTGCATGCTGATGAACTCGGCCTGAATGATGCTGTGCCCTGGACTATGCTAGCCAGATAACTAAACTTCGGACCTCTCCAACTATGTCCTAGTTAATATTCACCGAAAAACAATGAAGTATTCTCCTCTAACCCTGTTCCAAGATGGCGCCTGCCCATACACACCCACTGACGCGTGGTAATCCTTCCTTTCTACACCATGCCGCATCACGTTGCCTAGCAAAGCTCGCCGCACACGCCCACCACGGCGCCCGCGTAATTCGGTAACTTAAGCGGCTGGGCCGCACAATGGATCGACCGGCTGTCCCGCAAGTTTACCGATGTGGGCTGGGTAGGTGATTACGTGCCCTAAGCCAGAAGCGAGCAAGGTAAGGTGCGCTGTACCGATGCGAATCTGTCCAATGGCATCGGCCCACGATCGCCATGGTACTATACCGACTGGTACCTAAACATTCGCAAACTGTACCGCTAACCACTACCATAACCGGCGGTGTTACCGATTCCTTTCAGGTGACTTTCACATAGCTCTGGCCCCACGAGGACAGTCTGTGGAACTACCGATCAGGGACTACGGGTAAGAACTTCTTGATGACACTTACCCGGGTTGATCCGGTTCGAAATACTTCACATTAGGATAATCCAAGCAGTACGGGTGCAAGCTTTGATATGCACAGCTTTTAAGTAATTAAGTTTGTCTCAATGGCAATTTCTTCAATGTTGATTGTGTGTGAATGCGCACACCATCCTTTTACTGCATGACACACACGTGTGAGTTAGCATGGTGTGGCTTGCCACATGTATATATAGAAATAATGCATCCCCATTATTGACCACATATGGTTTTTGCAATACAAAACTTCCCTCCTTTTTCTTCACTTAGTTTAAGAATCCTCTCTGACACGAGCGTTATCACTTAACCCGAGTTGTGATCCCCATAGCCACATCTCTGCCAGCATGTTATTATCACCTGTAAATGTATACTCAGAACAGACATATTATTGACTGTGCCCTTTTTTCCTTCCTTTTCCAGTCCTAGGGTGGGAATCCACGAAGGGTTTGATCCCACGACACATTACAGGTCGTATACTTGATTCCTTCTAAACTGGGGGGAATCTGTAGCAAGTTGATGAGCACTTTGGTCCTGATGAATTGCCCGAGAGGCATGAAACATGTCGACCACACCTTGACTGAGGGTTGAATGAGGCCAGATCACCCTAACTGTTACGCCTCAGTACCCCTCATTTCACAAATTTTAATTAGGCAGTGAGCCATGTTATTAAAGTTTTCTTAATGGACTCCACTGACCTCTTTTAACTTCACTCACGCTCACTACTGCACTTTTTTCTTAGGCCCCTCACACACATGCACCCATTGGCTAAGGAATAAAAGAACTCCGCCAAAGCGTAGCACCTAGTGCTACCCGACAGGCATTGCATCGCCAGCCTGCCGCAGGAGCAGGAAGCCAATGATGACACGGTACGATCATCGGGTGGGATGGCAACAGCCGTCCAACCTTTGAATTGTGTGAGGCATCCTTAATTCCGCTAAGGGATCACTACATTCCCTGCCACGTACACTCCAAGAAAGAGAGGATTCTTTGAGTTACTTTAATCTACCCACTCTATACACTTTTTGTTGATATCTATGTAACACTGACAAACACAAATGTTGCAGAAGGGCAGCAAAACGAGTGTAAATGAGGGCAGAAGGGCAGCAAAACGAGTTGCAGAAGGGCAGCAAAACGAGTGTAAATGAGGGCAGAAGGGCAGCAAAACGAGTTGCAGAAGGGCAGCAAAACGAGTGTAAATGAGGGCAGAAGGGCAGCAAAACGAGTTGCAGAAGGGCAGCAAAACGAGTGTAAATGAGGGCAGAAGGCCAGCAAAACGAGTCTAAATAAGGGCAGCAAAACGAGTCATTAGCAGTTAGATGGCCGACAAAGCTACACTCATTTGTAGCAGCGCGCCAAAAACCGCCATTCCAAGCGCGTGCATAACGACGTTACTTCCTATAGTGTTTCTTTAATGAGTTAATCAGGTATTTACTTTTCTATCACCACATTTCATAAGCAAACCTGTGCTGCCTAACTGGCGATTGCTACTGTGGCATAATTTAATAAATAAAAATCACTCGGCGTCTATATTTCTCAAGGTCGGATTTCACTTTCCGTGTACACTACACTACTACTGTGAACCCGTTTAGTAAACAATGTTCCTTCATAGCACTCTGATCATACCTGAGCTGGTGTGAACGCCGGGTCTCCCTGGCCGAGCGGTTCCTTCGGGACTTGACTGTCGCAGTGTCGCCCTCTCAAGTATTCCTTCCTGGGTCCGGTCAGGTCAGGTCTGAGGTCAAGTCTTCCATCAAACGAACCCCATAAACAAACAGAGGCCGCAGTACGAGGGAGGGAGAGAGCTCTGGCCCCCCAGACAGGGGGTTATGTACCCGGGCTAGGTATTGACCACCCAATCCTGGCGCTGTATGGTGCCCCCCAGCCAGGATTGGCTGGGGGGGCACCATAACTGCTCGCCCAGTCGCCCTGTACAACCCCGGGGATTGCCGCCCGCCCCCATGTCCTCTCTCTAAAGGGAAAATCAGGGGGGAAACAATCTGCGCATGCGCGGGCATGTTTGTGCCCAAAAGTCGACATGCGCAGCTTTAGCAGTCCCATCAGGCCCCCACCCCCCCTGCGCACTCCGGGAAAGTCGGGTGTCTCCCGGATTCCCGGCCGGCAGGTAGCGCGATTTAAAAAAAAAATTGTATGTGGTTTAGTGGCGACGCGGTGGGTCCATGGGGCTTAGTGGGGCTACGCCCCTACGCCCCAATGGACGCACCGCGCCTGTTAGTACAACTAACTATAACAGAGGAAATTCAATGGTTTTGTATGAGTAAAATGTCCAGCTAACTATAACACCCCTGAAACCTATGGTTTTCTCAACAAATTTCTAAGGTTTTTTAAATGATAATTCCTACTATATCCTGCCTGAAACCCATGGTTTTTTCATTGAATTTCAATGTTTTTTTAAATGATAATTCCTAATTATAATGTTCATTAAGCATATCTGTTTTTTCTATCTAATTTAATTATCATCACATTCTCAACATCGCAAAAACTGCAAATATTATCATTCTTCAATCTATTCCTTCCTCCAAGAAAATCGCCTCAAACTAGAACCACAACTAACATTAATGATATACAAACTAGACGTTCCCTTTGTAAAAAATCAAAAATACACCACTTCCCCATATTTTCAACAACAAGCCAAATCTGCAATGCTACCTAAAAAAACAGGCAATAGTTTCACTTACCACTAACAAATGAATATCAACATTTAACTAAAGTAAGGACGTGGACTATGTACCGCGTGAATCACATCCAACTCACAACCACATACAAAGACAAATATGTAATAGAAGTACTAATTATGCACTTCCAACACCCAACAAAATCACACAACACCTAGCGCCATCTCCACTACAACCACCCCTCCTGACCCCCCCCCTCTATTACCTCAGAGGCAGCGCAACACAGGACAACGGACTCTCCCAAAGTAATTTTTCCCCTCAACAGCACATTAGCTCAATGTTAAGAGATGTCGCAATCAACTATGTATAAGGGAAGGAACTTGTACATCAACAATAATGTACACAATCCTAACACTACCGGTGATATGCTATATACAACTCACTGTACACACCAAAAACGTTTCCTTATGTAGATATACTATTGATAAGTCTAGTGTACTGTTCAGTGGACAAAACCATATTATCTCACACACTGGGTAATATCTTGGTCATGTAGCTGTGTTGCCCCGCCCACTTCGAAGCAGAGGCGGAGTAGGCTGGTCCAACATACGCAACTCCAGTGTAAGATTATAAATAATTAGCCTACGACTTGGGCGTGGTTCACTTCTGAAAAGAGAAACGAGTCTGCCACAGTTATGGTCTGCCACGTGGCTGCCGCCATGACCACGTGCCTCCTCAATACAGGCCCACTGCAAACTCAGCGCCACAGCTCCGCAGACTCATGTCTGTATTGACTACTGCCTTCGATCTAATGTCTTCCCATTCATTCCTAGAGGCCCATAGGAATGAATGGGAAGACATTCTCAATTTGCGATTCTCAATTAGAGAATCGCAAATTGAGAATGCAATTTCAAAGGTGCCAGGTTGTCAAAAGGATACCCTGTTGCACCCCTGAGATTGATCGGTGCACGTATGTTGCGCACACATATGCCCTAAGGGCATGTGTGTGCAACTTGAAACTTTGAAACATGAACAAAGTGCATTTTTCAAAGTTTTGAAAATTACCATGAAGTTCAGCTTCATGGTAATTTGCTTCCCCTATTAACGAAATCGCTGATTTTTTAACTTTTATGTATGGCATTTAAGGAACCCCAAAATGCGATTCCTTAAATGCAATCGGAATTTGAGAACTCGCAATTAATTGTGAATTTTCAAATTGCGAGGGCTTTGACCTTTGATGCATCGCAAAAGCTAATTTTGCAATAGGAAACTGACAATTTTTGGGAATTGCACCGTTTGCGATCACAAAAGGCTTTGATGCATGTGCCTGTATGTCCTCAGATTTTGTAAAAGGATACGAAAAAAACAATTTCTTGGTGTCTGTGCTGACTACTGCCTTTGATCTACACTGCGGGTTCACAATTTGAATTCAGCTTTGGGTCCACACTACGGACAGCATTAAATTTTGCCTTGATTTGAGACAATTGTACTCTATGTCCTCAGATTTCTTTAAACGATGCGACAAAAAACATTCCTCAATGTCAGTGCTGACTACCTCCTTCGATCTACTTTGTGAGTGCTCACGATTCAGGTGGAATGGCGATTGCACATGACGCATTCCAGTAGGCAAGAGACATTGTACCAGTGCGATCCGCCTGATCCACGAATCATCGCAGGGTGCGCCCACGCTGAGTTCTTCAGGTACCACTAACTCACTGCACCACAAGTCATCTCCCCGTGGCCTTATTAAGGGAGAATTCACTAGGCAACAAACATTGCTCCCAGTGCGGACCCCCCCTGGACCACGCATAATCGCAGGCTACGTACAAGCTCAGCACCAAAGATATTACTAACTCAGTGCACCATAAATCATCGCAAAGAAGAGTGAACAGTTTTATGTCCCAGTCAGGCATACTATCACTTTTAAATAGAATTCATGCAGAATTCAATCGACAAAAGACATTACTCCAATTACTGTGCCTCTCCCGACCATGCATCATCACAGGGTACGTACACGCTAAGCGCCAAAGGTACTACTAACTCAATGCACCAAAAATCAACACAGAATTCACAAGACAAAAAACATTACAATCAGTACAGCCTGCCCGAACCACGCATCATCGCAGGCTCCACAGAAACTTGTTGTTTCAGGTGTCACTAACTCAGTGCACCACTTATCATCGCTGGCTGCACACACGCTAAATTACCAATAATGTGCAGCTCTAGTCAACCCCACTTGGCAATGGGCTCTTGCTAACCGCTGCCTTCTGCCTACACTGCGGTCATCAAAGCTCACAATTAAATAGACTGTTGATTCATAATTTGCAGAGTACAATACCAAAGTAAGTATAACACCTATCAAACCAATCAATATCCCTTTAGTATGCTTCAAAAACTTCTTTTATTTCACTTTTAGATTTAGTTCAATAATACAATTCATGCTGCAAGTACAAAGGTACACTTAATGACAGTCTACACTGTGGACAGCATAGGTCACAATTTGAACCTCACTTTTTCTTAATTGGAAACATGAATTTCTTTATTGGAGACAAAAATGGCTACACCACTGGAAGAATCATCTGATTCTTATCATTTTGTTGCTGAAAATTTGATAACCATCAATGGTACTTTTTTTCCCCCCTCAAAGTACATGCAGTACAGTATGCAACAGTCAATGCTCTGCGTGCAGCCCGCTCAGACCATGCATCATCGCAGGGCGAGCACATGCTAAACATCAGACGTACCACTAACTCAGTACACCATAAATGATCGCCACAAGCTTTATTAAGGCAAAATTCAGTAGTCAAAAAACATTACCCCCATGTAATGGTGCATGCCTGCCCAGACCACGCATCATCACAGGTTACGTACACGCTCAGTGCCACAGGTTCTACTAACTCAGTGCACCATAATTCATCGCCACATGGCCGTATTCAGGCACAATTCAACTGACTCTTCATTCATTATTTATAGAGTGCAGTACCAAACAAAGTATAACGTCCCTCAAACCTACACAATATCCCTTTAGCAGCCTTCCTTCAAAAATTCTTTTATATCAGTTCTAAATTTAGTTGAAAAACAAAATTCACGCTGCAAGTACAAAGGCACACTCAATGATAGTCTACACTGCAGACAGCACAGGTCACAACTTGAAGTATAATGTCCCTGAAACATATATTTCGACAATGTATTCCATACATGTTTAATCTTTTATTTCAATCCTGATTACAGATGATGCAGTCCAGTAGGCAACACACTGAGCACCATACGTAACACTAACTCAATGAATCATAAATAATCGCCACGTGGCCTTATTAAGGCAAATTTCAGTAGCCAAAAGACATTCTTACCAGTGTGGTCTGCCTGAACCACGCACCATCACAGGTTCCACACAAACCGACACTACCTTATTGCACCACAACTCATGAACCCTTTATGATAGAATCTTCTGTGTATTATTTCACATATAGTGCTCCTATCTTTGTACAGCAGAAGTCATAAATCGTTTAGGATTAAATATCTGTGTATGATATCCTGATTACTATTCTACTTATTACCAACAGCAACGTAATAAAATGGAGTCGAACACACGTGCCCGTACCTACTTCAACTATCTATATGTGTCTGAGTATTTATTATGTTTGTAAAATGCTGCTCCTGCGCCCTACCACATTATATTGTACTGTAAACAGTGTATGCAACCATCTTACCTCTGCCAGAAGGAAAAACTTAGATTATTCAACTTTCACTTGCTCTTTCTACAAATTGGAATGTACAAACTGGATCATACGAATACGAGTGAGTCTGGTGTGCTGCTGTGATAGTCCTGAGGCGGAAGCCGGGACTTTAGTTTAAAACTTTGCTGCTTGACCGAAAAGCTCACAATTGTTTTTAAACCTGCACAGAAATTCTTAAATTGCTGTTAAAACTGCACATTTTAAAATACCAAAAACAATCGGCACTTACGGTTGAATTGCCGCTGAGTCAGAGCGGATCTTGCTCCCCCCCCCCCCCCCCCCCTTGAGGACTCAATAGAGCTTCCGGCTCACTTTCCGCATTTGCACTTCCGGACCCGCCATCTTGGGTGAGGAGCAGGAGCAAGCAGACTAGTGCTTGGCCCCTCCCGCCCTCACGCCCTCGCCACTACAAAAGAGCCCAAACTCCATACCCCCACTGAATACGAGTGAGTGTGGTGTGCTGTTGTGAAAGTCCTGAGGCAGAAGCCGGGACTTTCGTTTAAAACTTTGCTGCTTGACCGAAAAGCTCACAATTGTTTTTAAACCTGCACAGAAATTGTTAAATTGCTGTAAAACTGCACATTTTGAAATACCAAAAACAATCGGCACTTACGATTGAATTGCCGCTGAGTCAGAGCGGATCTTGCTCCCCCCCCCACCCCTCCCTTGAGGACTCGATAGAGCTTCCGGCTCACTTGCCGCATTTGCATTCCGGACCCGTCATCTTGGGTGAGGAGCAGGAGCAAGCAGACTAGTGCTTGGCCCCTCCTGCCCTCACGCCCTCGCCACTACAAAAGAGCCCAAACTCCATACCCCCACTGAATACGAGTGAGTGTGGTGTGCTGTTGTGATAATCCTGAGGCGGAAGCCGGGACTTTAGTTTAAAACTTTGCTGCTTGACCGAAAAGCTCACAATTGTTTTTAAACCTGCACAGAAATTCTTAAATTGCTGTTAAACCTTCACATTTTAAAATACCAAAAACAATCAGCACTTACGATTGAATTGCCGCTGAGTCAGAGCGGATCTTGCTCCCCCCCCTTGAGGACTCGATAGAGCTTCCGGCTTACTTGCCGCATTTGCACTTCCGGACCCGCCATCTTGGGTGAGGAGCAGGAGCAAGCAGACTAGTGCTTGGCCCCTCACGCCCTCGCCACTACATAATGGTTCCCTTTCCCAGGAGGCGCAGCAGACGGGCGCAGCGGCGGAGGCGGCGGGGCACCAAAGGCAAGCCCGTCTGCGCCTGTCCGCGCTGGGCCGGGACTAGGGGCCACGACCGCTGGCCAAATAAATTACGATCTCCTACTCACCAGCACTTTACTTCAACTGCGAGGCCCCACCAACGACCACTGCCTCGCATCCTGGGATCCCACCACAAAACTTTTCAACTGCCAACACTGTACGTATCAAATCTGCCCATCAAAACCTCCTCCCTCATGCCATATGTTCCTGGTGAACTGCAGGTCTCTCCCTAAGCATGCCTCGGAGATTTCTTTGTTGATCTCTGATAAAGAATCTTACACCATATTTCTCACGGAAACATGGTTACAAACAGACTCCGATCCCGATATTATTCAAGCACTCCCTGCAGGATACCAAAAACTTCGGGCTGATCGTCCGTCAGGAAAAGGCGGCGGCATAGCTGTCATTTACAAAAAACGTTATACCTGCCGCAGCTCTCCTATTAACCTATCCAGCTGCGAATACCTCACATTTTCACTTGACTTCTCCCCCACATGTACCTTTTCAGGGACCCTTGTCTATCGGCCGCCCGGAACCCCTACAAACTTTATAAACCACTTTACACCCGCTATAGCTAGTGGAGTCTGTAACCTACCGAACTACACCCTACTGGGTGACCTCAATGTCCACTTAGATGACCCCCAGGACCCGGCAGCTGCCGAACTAAGCCACAATCTGGAGGCACTAGAACTCTCCCAGCGAGTGCTGGAACCCACCCACTATAAAGGTCACCTACTGGATCCAATCTTCAGCAACTGCATCCACCTCACAGTTAGCTCACCCATCCCTCTCCCATGGACTGACCACTCTCTGATCCCATTTACCTGGTCACCGTCAGGCTCACGCCCCACACCTCCCCCCGCTCCCAGCAGAGACCGCAAATGGTCACAACTTAATCCCAACCAGTGGGCAACCACTTTGGAAGCCTCCGTCCCAGAAAACAACTCCGACCCGGCGGTCAGTAATGACAACTTCAATAATTGGATCACCACTTCTTTAGACTGCATTATTCCAATCAAAGACATGAAACTTAAACAGAGACCAAGAAATGCACCATGGTATTCACAGGACCTATGTAGTCTCAAGAAAGAATGAAAAAAACTAGAAAGAAAATGGCGCATTGACTACTCACAAGCTAGCAAAGATGAATATCGGGCTGCCATGAAACCCTATAAAAACGGCATCAAAAAGGCCCAAGCCATCTTTTTCGAAAACAAAATAAACGAAGCAGCATCTAAACCCAGGGAGATATACCATATCGCAAAAACCCTGCTCAAACTTCCGGACAATTTACCAGATCCTCTGAATGCTCAGACTCGCTGCAATGAGCAGGCCGAATATTTCCACAACAAAATAGCTACGATCTACTCATCCTTCCCCCAATCCCCTCACATCCAAACAGGGCACAAGGATACTAGGCCGCCTCCCCCCACCACCCTGGAAACCTTCCCACCACTAGAGCCTACCACCCTGGAAACCATAATACTCCAGGTAAAATCTGGATCTCCCAGTGACCCAGCCCCAGCTCAGTCCCTCAGAACAATTACTCCCATCATTCTGCCTACCATCCTAAATCTGATTACCAACTCTTTATCTTCAGGTAGCGTACCACCGAAGTGGAAACAGGCGACAGTCAAGGCCCTCCTGAAAAAAGCCAATCTAGATCAGAAGAACCCAGGGAACTACCGCCCGATCTCCCTGTTGCCATGGATAAGCAAAATTGTGGAAAAACACGTAAACCACTCTCTCACAGAATTCCTGGAAGTGAATAACTTACTGGACATATCACAGACTGCGTTCCGTCCCATGCACGGAACAGAAACCGGGCTACTAGCTGTGATGGAAGGAGCTAGAATGATTGTGGATCAGGGCGGCACTGCGGCCATCATCTTATTGGACCTCAGTGCCGCCTTCAACACCGTGAATCATGATATCTTGCTACACAGAATCTCAGCACTAGGAATCACCTCTAAAGCAGCGGCCTGGCTACAATCATTTCTATCAGAGCGCTCATTCCGAGTCTGTGAGGGCAATATCACTTCGCCCAGTAAACCACTCAGTTGTGGGGTTCCCCAGGGTTCGTCCCTGAGCCCCACACTGTTTAACATATACATGCGCCCCCTCGCTGAAATAGTTCGCCCTTTTGGCGTCCAAATCGTGTCCTATGCTGATGACACTCAGCTGGTGGTAACTCTGAATCATCCCTCCTCTCATCCAAGTGATCTAAGGGGCTGTATGGAAGCAGTATGCACCTGGATGACCCAGTCCTACCTGAAACTGAATGGAGACAAGACAAAGCTAATGGGGAACTCCCCACAGAAATCCATCGACTCCTTGTGGCCACCAGCACTGGGCCCGGCACACCTAGCCAAGAACACCATTAAGAGCCTAGGAATTTGGTTAGACAATACACTGACGCTCAGCTACCAGGCAACCAAATTATCTGCCACCTGCATGGGCATCCTAAGACTCATCCTGAAAATCGTGCCGCTCCTCCCATTCAAGGCTAGACAGATCATGATCCAGGGCCTAATCCTCTCCCGGCTGGACTTCGGGAATGCCCTCTATCTAGGAGCCCCCCAATCAACCCTGAAAAAACTCCAGGTTATCCAAAATTGCGCTGCCTGCACTCTCTTGCGCATCCCCCGCCGCCAATCTGTGAGATCTGAACTAAAAGACCTCCACTTGCTGCCAGTGAGGAAAATAATCGATTTTAAAAGCATGTGTATTGCTCAACGTGCCTACTGGAGGAAAGGAGCAATCCTGAATCACACCTTGATCACCCCCTACCATCCCAACAGACAGCTGAGGTCGGCCCATACCTTCCAAGTCATCAATCCCAGGATCAAAAGAGAAAGGAGTGGAGGCAGAATGTTTTCAGTAAACGCGGCAAAGCTCTGGAACTCCCTCCCAATCTCTATCCGATCAGAACCCAACATTCTGCTTTTCCGGAAAAAAATAAAAACCCTTCTCTTCAGCAGATAACTCAACCCAGCCTCACGCACCCGTTTTTCGTTAAGCGCTAGGACGCCTGCGGGTAGCTATCGCGCTATACAAAAACTAAATCCAATCCAATCCAATCATTACAATACTGCAAAGAAAGTATATAGTAAATTTATAAGTGAGTGCTTTTTCTCGTTTTTTTTGCATATTTATATAGCGTGAAGTCAACCCAAAACTATATTAGCAATTTACATGAGCACCGTATTTACAGTACATTTTCAGGCACGCGTAGATAATGTAATTTCTCTACAAAAACAGGATGTGGACGCGCCTCCAACACTGATTTCCAGCACCAAGTTCAACAGTATACCTGAATGACTACATACGTATATATATTAACTGCCCTTCGTGTGCCAAAACTGCAACCTAAAGCTTTCACAGCCCTGTATTACTACAGCTACAACACTCCACTGAATGTACAACAAACATTCATATTCGCAGAAATGCGTCATGTTCACCATCTTTTGTGTGTGCAACTATGGATGAATGTAGGATCAGTGATTCCCCGTACCTTCCATGTTGGCCATGTTGTGGGACTTTACAGACAATGACACATTTGTGTTTACGACCTGGGTGACGGCAACACTACAACACGGACACCCGAATCAGTTGATTTCTCATATAGCTCAATACGGAACCACGCCCATAGCTCCGGAGTCATCGTTCACAGCCTCGCTCAGCACTGGCATAAGTCAGGCCAGCCCATTCCGCTTACCCTACCAGGAAAACACAACAACGCTACATGGCCCAGATTTCCATTGTAGTTATTTCTTACTTCCATTTCCATTTCCAATCTTTATTTCGGCCATTTGGCCATAAAAGATAAACAATACACATATACAACATACTAAATCAGTGCATTTACAATATAAAACATTGGAATGAGTATACTAAAATACATTAAAAAGCTGTAAGTCTTAAAATTAGGGGGAAACCTGGGTCTTTAAAATGCGATTACGAGTGTGCCAGACATTAGTAAAAAATTTTGCCAGAGCAAACACAGTTGGGCCTGAGACATCAGATTTTAAAATCCTGTACATTGGGGCGTATTCCCTGCAGCCCATATTTCTTATCAGTGGCAACAGCCAATATTTCCTTGCGACCCTATAGGCTGGGCAGAAAAAGGCCACATGTAAATCCGTTTCCTCCGTGGCATCACAGGCCGGACACTGCTTGGTGGAAGGGGGTAATGACCAGGAACTAGTAAAAGATCGAAAGGGCAGCGTACCGTATCTCCATTGGAGGAAGAGCTTTCTGGCCAGCACTGGGGAAATGGCGTCCAGAACCCCCTCAAACCTATATAGGTCCTTACTTTGTACAAATACAGAGGATAGTGACCCTTCAGCCTGACTGTCTAGGGCCCTGGCTCGTTTTTGTTCAAAGTATGCATTAGCCAGAGATCTTTTGGAGATATTTAATGCTGCGCTGGCAGGATCAGTCCATAAGTCGGAAAGCCCTAGTTCCATGCAAGTGTTTTGGATGTGTTTTATCCACGGGATCCGAAGCGCTTTTGGGTGGGTCAATAATTCCAGCAACTCCGCCCTATAGGCTGCAAGATTGTTACTACTCCACAGCCTACGCCAAAAGGCTATGGGTCTCAGACCTATTTCTTCGGCTATTGGTCGTAGACCCAAATCAAGCCTTAGGGGAAGGAGCGGGGTGCTGGGCGGGAGTGCGGCTATCTGCCTGATAAAATTATTCTCTGTTAGTGACAGACTGCGGCATGAAGTATGTCCCCAGAGTTCCGCCACATACATGGTCGCTCCCCTGGCCTGGACCTTGTATATCTGGATTACAGACCCCAGCGGACGGTATGAAGAACCATTCATCATCCGGGCAATACCCCCGGTAGTTTGTGTCAATTTGAGGTTTGCCCTACTCTGGTGGGATCCCCAGGACATGGTTTCGTTAAGAGTCACACCGAGATATTCCAAGGTAGAGACTCTCTCGAGCCGTGCTGCTCCTAATATCGGGTTCGGCCGCAGTTTTTGACTCGGATTCAAAACCATAAACTTGGTTTTGGTCGCATTAATTTTCAACCCCCTGTCAGTGCAGAAGGTCACAAATGAATTGAGGATCCTCTGTATCCCCATAGGGGTTTTAGATAGCAGCAGGGTGTCATCTGCAAACATTATTGCAGGCACCCTGTTGCCATTCAATTTGGGGGCGTCGGTATAGTCAGTGGCATTCAGGTGGGCGATTACCCCGTTGACGAAGAGGCAAAACAGGGTCGGTGCCAGCACACAACCCTGCCTTACCCACCGGTCAACGGGGAATCTTTCAGTGAGTTCCCCGGACCTTCCACACCTCACTCGGGCATAATTGTTGTGATGTAGCCTCTGCAGGATTAATAGGATGTCCGGGGGAACGCCCATCTCTGCCAGGACGCTCCAGAGTTTCCCCCTGGGGACCAAATCGAAGGCGGCCCGTAGGTCCACAAAGATTGTGTAGAGACTGCCGCCCTCGAGTATTGCTGACCTCCAATAGATGATGTTCAATCTAAAAACCAGATCCACTGTGGAGACCCCCTTCCTAAACCCCGCCTGGTAGGGGCTAAGGACACCCACCTCCTCTGCCCAGTCCTGGAGCCGATTAAGCAGAACCCTGCCAAACAGTTTCTGCGCTACATCGATTAAACTGATGGGTCTGTAATTGACTGGGAGGAGAGGCGAGCCCTTTTTAAAAATGGGCACCACCTCCGCCCCCAGCCAAGTACTAGGAATTTCCATGCCGCGGAGAACTCCATTAAAAAGAGCGGCAAGATAGGGGGCCCAGACAATAGGTTCCTGTTTAAACAGGTCCCCGGGTAGGCCATCCAATCCCGGCGCCTTTCCCGAGGAAAGTCCGGCTATAGCAGCCATAACCTCGCCCAGTGTTATTAAATCCCCTTCATAATCTGGCCAACCAACCCCGGTATCAGAGATAGATTCTCCTGGTTCAGAGCTGTATAGGGACTGGAAATGTGCCTGCCATACCTCTGGAGCGATGTTTGGCTCGATTGCCGATTGGAGATTTCCCGACCCCCCACTCGCTATCCTCCAGAACAGCCGATGGTCTTTCGTTGCTAGGGCCTTAGTGAGTTCTTCCCACTTATTTTCCTCCCATTCGGCTTTGGCATGGGCAACACGTTTCTTATAAGCCCGTCTACTTTCTCTTAGAATATCCCCCCTAAACCATCCTTGATGGATCTGACAAGTTCCCCTTTTGCCCTTCTGCATGCTTGATTGTACCATGAGGACTTGCATTGCTGCCCCCTACTTGGTTTCCGTGTATTACTAAAGAGGTTAGGGGCCGCTGCTTTTATGAGGTCCTCATGAGCCTTACCTAGTTCAACTTGGGCATCTTTGTTATTCACCTCGGCCTCCAAACGCCCCACAATTTCCAATATTGGAATTATTCCCTCGTAAAGCATGGGAAGTTTCTTCTCACTTGCAGCCAAATGCTACCACCTGTTTCTTCTCCTGCTATTTTCCAGGAGAAGCGCAGGTTTGCTCCCCTCCAGAGCGATCGTTGGAGTCTGGAGGTCAGGGTGGACTAGATCGAGCTCTAGTGCATTATGGTCACTGTCTACCCTTTCCGTTACCCTAAAGTCCCGAATGGTTGACCACTTCTCTACTTGGGCCAAGACATAATCCAAGCAAGACTCTCTTCCCACTCTGTTATAGGTGGTTCTGCTGGGTATGTCAGATCTCATTCGCCCATTACAGGCTCTAAGTCCGAACCTTAGGGTAAGGGCTGTGACTTGTAATGCAAGTGGGGTCCATGCCCTCGGGGGGGGGGAGCTTCAACCGCGGGCACCGCCCATCTAGTCTCTTCTTCCAATGGAAATCCCTCTAGAAGACCTGGTAATGGCTCAAAGTGAGAGTTAAAATCCCCTCCCACCAGATAGAATGAGTCCCTTGGTAGCTCAGTTAAATAGTTCGTAAGTTCAGCTATGGTCGGTGATTCCTTGGCAATTCCCACAGGCCTGGAATAGATGTTGATTAGAACAAGTTTAGCTTGATTTGGCCAGGATAGTGAGACCGCAAGAATGTCGTCAGAGCTGACTGGTAGCCGTGTAGCCTCACAGCCTAGATGAGAAGCAACCCAGGTTGTGAGCCCGCCTGACGGGCGGCCTTTACCCTCCCACCTTGCTGGGATGAAAAATGACTGGAAACCTTGATGCCCATGGTCTTCTCTTGCCCAGGTTTCCTGTAACATGCAAACGTCTCCAGTCTCAATGTAGTTCACCCAGTCGGGATCGGTCAATTTGTTGGCCAATCCGGCAACATTCCACCATATTAATCTCAAAAGTCCTGGGGTGCCGGATATCGTGCCGGAGAGATGGACAGGGACGATTTCAGGTACTGGGTCAGTCAATTGTTCAAGAACATTGCCATCAGTGGGGGTAGATGGATCAGGGAGTGTTGGAGAGCCAATCGCCAGAGTCACAGGGTTGTTAGTTGGCAGTCAGTCAACCCCATCCAGACCATTCAGGCAGTTGAAGCGATTGAAGTGAAAGTAGGGTGTGTCAGGTAATTGGAAATTTGGGCGCCGGGCATGATCTGTATGCCTGTGTCTACGTTCCACCCTTGTCCACTCTTCATGCTGTAGATCGTAATGCATGCGAATTGGGGGAAAGAAAAAGGATACTGGCAGGGTTTGGATAGTGGAATCCAGCGAGCGATTTACCCCTTCGCAGATGTGCAGAACAGTGCCCGGGTCTTTAAAGGTTACCAAAATACAATCCCCTATTATTGATTTTCTCGTCTTCCCTAGCCAGGGGACCCTTCTGACCATGATAATCTCATTATTGAAGCGTGGTGGCAGGGGTCGGTTCCAATTCAACCATTTAATGACTTTTTTCTTCAGGGATTGGAAATCTTCATTTTCTCCTCTTTGTAATTGAGGGGCACCTGCTAACACCACCGTGAGCCTATTGGCTTCTGGCGGCAGGTCCGGTCTCCGAGGTCTTGGGGCGGGTCGGGCCGGAGGGGAAGAGGAAGTGTTATCAACTTGGGGGAGGCCAGAATTGGTCCCTGTCTGAGAGCTATGAGGGACAATGTCTAATGGTTTTAGAGGCCTATTAGTTGGGTTGTTACATGGGGCCGAAACTTGAATGGCCATAAGTGGCTGCAAGGGGGGGGGCAGTGGGTATACCCTGGGGAGGGGCTTTGGTAGTACCCTGCGAGACTCCAGTTTTCAGAGGATTACCTGTGAGAGGATTGGACCCCGCACATTTGGATTGCTTACTAACTAAGGTGTTCAGGGTAGTAAGAGATGCCTCTAGGATGGTAAGCCTGATCTCAACTTTTTTCAGGCTTTCACTGATGGGCTGAAAAAGTGAGCGAAGTAAGAATTCAATACTCCCCAGGGATGTAGAAGAAGGTGCTATGTTAGACGTGTTAGCCTCTAGATCATTAATGGTAGTGGCCGTGTTAGAACTGGTATCCTTGAGGGGGATATCAATAGGCGCCATATCGTTATCCCTGCCAAGGGAGGGTACAGTTTTGAGTTTTTTACCAAAATCTAAATGGGATAGTTTAGATTTCCCCTGCCCCCCCTTGTCTTCCTTCTACGTTTGCAGGGTGGAGGCCCATGCAACTCCACCACAACACTGTGCTTTGGCTTGCTTTTCTTATTTTTATTCACTGGGGGGTTTGGGTAACCAAATCCACTGCCATATGGGATGATGTGGATGGGGTGGTCTCTATAATCTTTTCAGGCAGGATACCAGGGATGTTCGGGGTCTCCCTTAATAATAGGGGAAAATCTTCTGGTGTTGGTAAATTTTGCCTATCAGTGGCGGTACCATCCTCTTGGGAAGTGGGATACGGGATTATGTCAGTAAGGGGCCTGCTCTTCATGGATTCAATAGAGCGGCAACGCTCTGCCCTACGCCTCTCCAAGGAGTTTTCTTTGCCCCCATCTCCTTTGGCGGATTTGAAATAATTGTCCAGCGTGCCTGAATTGGTTCCCCTCACCCTTGAAGGGGTTTCACACGGTGCCGGTAAGGGCATCTCCGTATTCAAGTACTCAATCGACTGGAGTTACGTGATATCAGGAGAAGAAAGAGGGGTGGCCCAACCCAGCCTCTTTCGGCCCCTGACGGCCACAGACGGTCCCGCCCTTGTCCCGGGCTTCTCCCGGCGTGCTCCCGCGCTGCGGTATTCACGCTCTATTTTATAGCTATAGTGATGATGGGAGGATTGTTGGGGGCGGGGCGGGGAGGGAGAGCAGCCCAGGTGGAGCGGGCGCGGGATGTCCTGAGACTCCTGGGAAATGGAGTCCCAGCCCTTTTGCTCGCAGCCCTCAGCCCCTGTTTTACCCCTGCAGCAGCTCCCAGGTGATGGAAGAGCGCCCCTCTGCGATGCGGGACCCGCGCAGCGGGTTCCGCGAGGCGTGGAGGTAGGGTGCACAAGTTATCCTCGGTGAGTCCAAAAGCGGCAAGAACAAGTTGCGAGGAGGTCCCACGGAGCGTAGGGCAATCCGGTTTTTAATCCGCAGTTCTGTTGGGGGCGGGGCGGGGAGGGAGAGCAGCCCAGGTGGAGCGGGCGCGGGATGTCCTGAGACTCCTGGGAAATGGAGTCCCAGCCCTTTTGCTCGCAGCCCTCGGCCCCTGTTTTACCCCTGCAGCAGCTCCCAGGTGATGGAAGAGCGCCCCTCTGCGATGCGGGACCCGCGCAGCGGGTTCCGCGAGGCGTGGAGGTAGGGTGCACAAGTTATCCTCGGTGAGTCCAAAAGCGGCAAGAACAAGTTGCGAGGAGGTCTTACTTCCAGGTCTAGTTATCAGAGCGGTACACACACTCCCTCACAGCTGGTATACACCCACACCACACCCATCCAGCACATGCGTCACTACACACGTGACCCTACTAATAAAAAAGACGAGGCGCACGTGGTCTACGCCATTTTAGAGTTCCTCCCAGCGCTGTGATGGCCCGTCCTAGAGGTTCAAACGCCTCATGAAAGCCTGAACTACTGAACAGGGGGGCCCACTAACATGTGCGTGGTCTCTTTGGTCACTGAGTTAGTGGTACCGCAAGGACTGAGCCGGTGAGGAACCTGCGATGATGATGGGTGCACGAGTATGTTCTTTGCCATAGTGATATCAACCACCAAATGTGAGACTTCTTGGTGGCAGAGCGGAACTGCATGATGTGGAACGTACCCTGTCCGCGAAAAGGTGAGCTGTGAGGCCTCGGTGCACAGCGGAGGGAGTAGATGGGTGTAGCAGATTGGATACAAAAAGGCGACGCATCGATTTAGGCGTATACAGTCCTATATACTGTATCCTATTGCATTTGTATTTTTTTCCAATAGCAGGAATGTTTTTATAGTCGGTCAAATGTTTGTCGCTCGTGATGATTGAAACCCCGCGTATCACTGCGAACCACTTGCTTTCACAACCGGATGGAAAACATTAATACTCTACTAATTCTTCATAAATCGAAGCCTATTAAACAAGTTGGAACTGTACAAATAGTTGTATTTTTCATGCGGGATGGAAGGTGTGTGAAAGGGCGATGTTATTTTACTCCACATTAAGATAGTGACAATTACCAATCATAACATCTTTCTTTTACTATCTTTTAGATGTAGAGCTTCAGGGTGCACTATGTCCCGGCACGTGGTGGAAGACACGCCGGTGACAGAAAGTTGAGCTGTGAATATTCTTTTCAGTCACTCTCTCACTTCCTTTCTCCTTTGATAAAGAAATGACGCACAATCTTATCTTCCTTTTTATCTAACAGGTTGTGTTTCACAAATTGGCGTTCCTCTCCCCAATACCTCCAAAGCTCAACGTTTGAGGATTCTGTGATGATGTGTGGCCATCGTAAGAACGCCTGAGAAGGCTGCTTCGACACGTGGTGCACCCTCTTTGAATAATGCCAGTGGCAAAAGGTGAGCAAAGAAGCTGGTTTCCGAAGAAACGAGACGTCACCTGCGGGCGGAGATACTGGATAGTGTGCAGCAAGTTGACCGCGTAGGAATATACAATTACCTCCGGGCAGTGAGAATGGATAGGTTGGAACAGTCTAGGTGCGCAAGAAAAGGCACTCACCTCCAGACTCTGGGAGCCAATAGGGTGCAACAGGCTGGGTGTGCAGTAATACGAACTCACCGCTATGGAGTGGGAGTGCATTGGGTATAGTACTCTGAGAGAAAAAGAGAGCACAGACACCACCTTGCAGAGGAAGTTGATGTAATACAGTATCCGGAGTGTCCGAAGGCATAAAGCAGAAAAATACTTGTGCAGTTGAGTGTACTCTGCTTTTACTAACTCTATACTATCTTTCAGATCGCTAAACTTGAGGGTGCACTATGTACCGGCACGTGCTTGGACACACGTAGGCAAAAAGGTGTGCTACGAAGATATTCTCCAGTATTAACACTACCTCTCCTGCTCCATCTATTACTTTCTCTCTCTCACACTTTCAATGTTGTTTTTTCCTTCTTTCTCTCTCTCCCGCTCTCTCATATTGTTTCTCTTTCTCTTTTCAAGTTATGGACGCTGCTGTTCACTCTGCAGATAAATTATTCAAGACTGAATTTAATACAGTCTGCAGTGTAGAAACAAAGCAGAACTCAGGTTGTGAGCTCTGTTGAACACAGTGTTTACAAAAAGGTAAGCAGAGCGGCCTAGATTCACAATGCCTCCAATTAAATGTGTTGCAAATAAACAATATTGTCATGCATAATTACGTGACCTAATTCTGTCTCATCTCTAAATCATTTTAAAGACCTGCTGGACCATACTGTAGATCTGAAGCAGTAAGCACTTCCCTACAGACACTTCTTCAACGCTGGCCTATGAGAGGAATGGGATGTATCAAGCACACTGCAGACGTGTAAATAACCAATATTGCAAAGTGCTATGTTAATTTGTGATCTTTGACCTCATTCAGTCACATCGATCTAATTTTAAACACTTATTTTCATTTTTGTTTTGCAGGTTACCTACCCTCTTACCATTGGAGTCCATCTCACATTTTGTTTATTATATTGTTATATTAAAGTTACGTTTCTAGGTATTAATTATATTGTTATGTTAAAGTTATGTTTATAGTTATTTATTTTTGTTGTAATAAAAATTAATTAAAAAAATGTATACGTCTTCTTTTTCTGACAACATTTCACTATTATTTAGTGTGATAATCATATGCTTAGAGAACATTAAACAATAAAAAGTACAAATGATGTTTAAAACTAGAAGTATAATACTATGGCTAACTCTTTACCAGAGTCTGTAGCTGCGATTAACGATTCCTATGGAAAATTTTAATAACTCCAGCACAGTTACTGTTTGGATTAGCAACATTGTGTGGTGAACTTGTGGCCTGTGTGCTCACTTAAGTGTTCGATGAACTGTTACTATGGTAACAGGCAGCAAGCAGTTTGGGGGTAGATTTGAAAGGTACTGGATGTACAGAAACCGTTATATTTACCCAGGATCCTCTACATGACAGAGGGGAAAGCAAACTGAGACGACAGAACACTGTGGAGCAGATTTACAAGCCCCTTGCGCCACTTTTGCATCACTTTCCCCATGTTAAAAGTGACACAATAGTGGCGCAAGGGACTTGTAAATCTGCCCCTATGTATATTACGTGCAAAAGAAGTACACAATTCTTCTAATTCTTTATTGATCACAATTAGACAGTGTTGCTTCACGATTCACAATGCAATTCACTAAATACTTTGCTTCTATTTAAATGGGAGACGGGATTGTCGACATTACAAAACATAGGGGCATATTTACAAAGACGGTACAAAAGGGGGTGGTGATGGACGGAGCATCTGAATCAATCAAACACTCACACCCAGTCAAAAGATCTGGGTTTAATCCATCACCTTTCTTTAGCCCACTCTGCCACCCCAGTTCAGACATGGCTATATGCAAATCAGTCTGACCCTGTGCCTCATGGGAAGAGTCCAGCCCGAACTGCCAAGATATGTCTTCCCTGGACCGGAAACAAGCTTCCGAGGATCGGTTTCTGGCATTCCAGCCGTCTTCAGCCCGGCTTGCTTAAATCCAGTGGCAAAGTGAGCAATGGACTCACGTCTGAGCATACCCTGCCACACTTATGGCGGCCAAAAGCGGTACAAAAGGGGGTGGTGATGGACGGAGCATCTGAATCAATCAAACACTCACACCCAGTCAAAAGATCTGGGTTTAATCCATCACCCGTTCTTTAGCCCACTCTGCCACCCCAGTTCAGACATGGCTATATGCAAATCAGTCTGACCCTGTGCCTCATGGGAACAGTCCATCCCGAACTGCCAAGCCATGTCTTCCCTGGACCGGAAACAAGCTTCCGAGGACCGGTTTCTGGCATTCCAGCCGTCTTCAGCCCGGCTTGCTTGAATCCAGTGGCAAAGTGAGCAAGGGACTCACGTCTGAGCATACCCTGTCACACTTATGCCGGCCAAAAGCGGTACAAAAGGGGGTGGTGATGGACGGAGCATCTGAATCAATCAAACACTCACACCCAGTCAAAAGATCTGGGTTTAATCCATCACCGTTCTTTAGCCCACTCTGCCGCCCCAGTTCAGACATGGCTATATGCAAATCAGTCTGACCCTGTGCCTCATGGGAACAGTCCAGCCCGAACTGCCAAGCCATGTCTTCCCTGGACCGGAAACAAGCTTCCGAGGACCGGTTTCTGGCATTCCAGCCGTCTTCAGCCCGGCTTGCTAGAATCCAGTGGCAAAGTGAGCAAGGGACTCACGTCTGAGCATACCCTGCCACACTTATGGCGGCCAAAAGCAGTACAAAAGGGGGTGGTGATGGACGGAGCATCTGAATCAATCGAACACTCACACCCAGTCAAAAGATCTGGATTTAATCCATCACCGTTCTTTAGCCCACTCTGCCACCCCAGTTCAGACATGGCTATATGCAAATCAGTCTGAGCCTGTGCCTCATGGGAACAGTCCAGCCCGAACTGCCAAGCCATGTCTTCCCTGGACCGGAAACAAGCTTCCGAGGACCGGTTTCTGGCATTCCAGCCGTCTTCAGCCCGGCTTGCTTGAATCCAGTGGCAAAGTGAGCAAGGGACTCACGTCTGAGCATACCCTGCCACACTTATGGCAGCCAAAAGCGGTACAAAAGGGGGTGGTGATGGACGGAGCATCTGAATCAATCAAACACTCACACCCAGTCAAAAGATCTGGGTCTAATCCATCACCGTTCTTTAGCCCACTCTGCCACCCTAGTTCAGACATGGCTATATGCAGAAACCGGTCCTCGGAAGCTTGTTTCGGGTCCAGGGAAGACATGGCTTGGCAGTTCGGGCTGGACTGTTCCCATGAGGCACAGGGTCAGACTGATTTGCATATAGCCATGTCTGAACTGGGGTGGCAGAGTGGCCTAAAGAACGGTGATGGATTAAACCCAGATCTTTTGACTGGGTGTGAGTGTTTGATTGACTCAGATGCTCCGTCCATCACCACCCCCGTTTGTACCGCTTTTGGCCGCCATAAGTGTGGCAGGGTATGCTCAGACGTGAGTCCCTTGCTCACTTTGCCACTGGATTAAAGCAAGCCGGGCTGAAGACGGCTGGAATGCCAGAAACCGGCCCTCGGAAGCTTGTTTCCGGTCCAGGGAAGACATGGCTTGGCAGTTCGGGCTGGACTGTTCCCATGAGGCACAGGGTCATACTGATTTGCATATAGCCATGTCTGAACTGGGGTGGCAGAGTGGGCTAAACAACGGTGATGGATTAAACCCAGATCTTTTGACTGGGTGTGAGTGTTTGATTGACTCAGATGCTCCTTCCATCACCACCCCCTTTTGTACCGCATATTTACAAAGACGGCAGCAAAATACAACTAAAACGGCGATAATGGACTTCAAAATCATTTGTACTGGACGATTTTTTCAACACTGCTGTTTGCTATGGCAGGGTGAGAGCCGAGGCTCTTGCCTTGCCATAGCAAACTTAGTTTGCATTTTGAAAGAGAGAACGCGAAAACCTACTCTCTCTTTTAAAATGCAAAGCAGAATGCTTATCCCCACAGGGAGCTGCATATTAGCAGGTCCCGTGTGCAAAAGTAATGGCAGCTTCCGAATGATACAGGGAGCTAACTGGGACCGTAGGGACATTGGGCCTCCACCCACAGTCCCCAACGATGTATCCCATGGGATGGGATCCCGAAGAATAAAAATTAATAGTAGGTGATTTTTTTTCACGTAAAATTAGGAGTCTGTAATGGGCTTATTTACAAGGACAGCGTTAAAATGTTCTGGTGTAAACCTGGGCTTCTATTGGAATTGTCACGGATTCTCAAAAGCCTATTATTAAGCCCATTATGGCCGCTTTAACAGCACTTTTCTAACTCTAAAGCGACGATAATTTTAACGCTGTCCTTATAAATATGCCCCCAATATAGGGAGAAATACAGCGATAATTCATGTTTGCAGGTGAAAAGCTTGTTAATATCAGGCTGTGGACTTAACATAATCAATCCACCTCGAATATTAAACATGCTTAAGTCTACTTCAGAACAGATGTTAGGATCCGACATAAACCGCAAATAGCAAGAGTTTTGCTGTCGCTCGAGTCCAGGGCCGCCTTGTAAATACAACGCTGTTCTCATACCTCTCTCTTCCTTTTTATATTGTCATAGGAACACCTACCTTGCCACTGAGAACGCCTACATTGCAACTCATTGGAGATACGAGGCGAGCCCTTAGCAAACCGGCTGATAACATGCATTAATGCATATTAGCTTCGCCTAGTAAATAGGGCGATATAATTTTCACCGCATTTTTGGCATTTTAAAATAGATTGCCGCAAAATGGCACTTGTTAATATGCCCTCAAGTTTGCTATGACACAGCGGGAACCTCGACTTTCGCCCTGCCATAGCAAACAGCAGTGTCCCGGTGGTAGACACCCCGAGACACAACAGGAGCCACACCTGGGGGTTTGGTGTTCCCCAAGGCTTTCGACTGGTCCAGAATGGGGACCACGCGGCCCCCCCTCCCAAAATATAAAAAGCCCCGGAGGGTGGTTATCCCAGGGGCTTAGACGGACCTTTCAGCTCCCTCACCCATTTAGTAACATAAGGCCGCGGAGAACAATTCCACAGATGCCGAGCTGAATCTAAAAAAGTGTTTGAGAGATGTCTTCTGCTGGATGGATCGGAACCACCTTAAATGTAACACCAATAAGACAGAAATTCTCCCCATGGGAAAAAACCCAATTCTGTCCCAGCAAATGGTGGCCTGAGGACTCCCCTGCACCCCCTCAAGCTGTGGTATCAGCTAGGAATCTGGGCGTTCTATTTGACGCCGATTTATCCTTTGACCAGCACGTTAGGAATGTTGCAGGAATCTGCTTCAATATTATTAAATCACTGAAAAAGTTTTTTTGACTTTCTACCCATAGACTCAAGAAAGGCAGTGGCAGTGGCCTTAATCCTTGCACGTCTTGATTACTGCAACGGCTTGTGTTAAAAAGAAAACCACTCTTAAAAAGCTTCAAGGCGTTCAGCACGCAGCGGCCAGACTCGTTCTCAAGTTACCCAGGAGATCATCCACTTCGGCCGCCCTGAAAACCCTCCATTGGCTGCCACTCCCCAAAAGAATATTGTTTAAAATCCTAATCATAGCCTTCCGTGCATTCAATCGCACCGGCCCGACCTACCTTATCAGACGATTTCCTCACTATAATCCTGCAAGGACCTTAAGATCCTCTGGTCAAAACTTGATTAAGTTGCTGAAATTCAACTACAAAACTGAAGGAGGCAAGTCTTTATCCTTTTTATCTCCCAAAGCCTGGAATTCAATTCCCAACAATCTCAGATCCCTAACTCAAGAAAACCAGTTCAGAAAGCAGCTTAAAACATGGATCTATTCTCTCCCAGATGATCATATAATGACTTTCATCTAGTCTCCTAATTTTAACTTTTGCACACTGTCTATTTATCGCCGGGATGCTCCTTTCGGAGATTGTTGCGCTTTAGAAATACAAAATACAAATACAAATACAAGCCAGGTAAGATATTTCACAGCTGTTTTTTGCTGCTATATTCCACCATTGGATTTCCCGGAGTTAACTAAATTGTGTCAAGTATTTTAGTGACACGCTGAATATCTGCCTGAACAATACAATGGCATTTATCTTATAGTGACACACCGAGCTCCTTTTCAGCTTAAAGGGTAAGAGTCTACTGTTGACACTTTATCGAATACTGGGTAGCCACGTGGTTTTCTAAGGAATAGCACGGAGGCTCTGTAGTGCACGACAGTGTTTGGAAACGGTTGCACTTTTTGGTTTATGTTACTGGATCTTAGCGTATGTGCATTTTCGCTACTCACAGGACAGCATGCAGAGTATATTTGAACATATAACTGTTTGTGTAATTTATTGAAGACACATTCGGGAGCTGGCATAAAGATCATATCGATGTGGGCCTGAGTGTGGTGTGCTGCTGAGGTTGAGTGTATTCGGTTTCCTGCGGGTTCCATGTCCTCCATATGTCATAAATACTCATGGTTTCTGTCCAGCTTGCCAATTGCTTGGCATATAGAACACATGAGGCAGAGGGGGTCCCTGTGGTGTCGAGACTGTGCTGCATGACTGCATTGAAGTCTCCTCCTACCACCTTTGTTCCTGGCGGCAAGGAGCTAATCACTTCACTGGTGTAGCCTAGAGTCTGTGTGTGCGTGGCACAGATGGTGAGGACAATGAGGGCGTTTTTGCCCATTGTTCCGGAGAGGGCAACAAAGCGTCCGTGGGATCCCTGGTGATTTGAGTAGGTATGAAAGGCAAGTTACGCCTCAGGAGGATCGCCACTCTCCGTGAGCCCCATGTGAAGGCTGAGTGCCAGGTTCTGTCTAACACATCGCGAGGAAGGGATGTGAAAAGCAGCAACTCTCCTAAGACCACCAATGCTGCTCAGCGCAGAGACACTTTTAATTCACTTCTAGTTCTCTATTAAAAATAACGAGGCAGGCGCTAGAAACTGGAAGGCAAGAAAAAGGTTTATTACTCCAGAGGAGAACACATCGACTCAGACACTGGGATGTCTGGGGGAGGTGCTCTAACTGCATCTCTGTGGCTCGGCCTTTTAAACAGTTTTTAGGTACATTGCATAAGTTTATTAGCATGGTTACACATCCTTGGAATCCCCGCCCCCGGCAGGTTCCCCACACAAACCCAGCAGCAATCGTCCCCCACCCAGATCTAACAGATAATCGTTATCTCGCAGCTGGACATTCCGACAGGATCTAAAAACACGTGGGATCGGTCAGATCTAAGGGTCCGTGCCATTGATTAAATCAGGTCCCTTTGTTTAGCAAAACAAGTCCTGCCGTTTGTGGGTAATAAACCATGTCCGCAAGGGTCAGTTAGTGCCTGGGACCGGATTGAGTAGCCAGGTGCGGTGAGGGAGAATATCAAAAGGACTTGTCTGCACCCAGAGATGAAAGGACGAACAAGTTTGGGGTGGGAAGTGGCACCGGGGCCTTGTCATGATAACAAGGTTTTACAGCCCCCAGCACATCATTCTGGTTTAGTCAGAGCGTTGGGGGGATGATAGCGAGGACAGGGTGAAACATAGTTGACCAGCAGAGTAAGAAATGGCCGCAATGTCTAGAATGGCGGCCGCTTACGCGCACGAGCACGCAGAGGGTCTCGCTAAGCAAGATGGCGCAGGCAATGTTCATGTTTGTCGTTTTATAACTAGGAGGGACAGAGATTACCCATGAGATGGGTTGACTGGAGCAAGAGTATGTTGGGCATGTTGCAGAACAGCGGTCCGCTTGATTCTGTCCAGCAGGCCGTTGACATTCCATGACACTCCGCGGAGAGAGTCCTCTCTATGTACCGTCTATGCCATGGCCCGTGTGGGGGGGCCCAAGGATTCCCGGGGTCCCGCCGTTGTGAAGGGAATGCTTGGGGACGATTACTAGTGGAGCTGGAGGCCTCGCCTGATGGTGTGTAGTTGGAGTGTAAGGTGGTTTTGGTGCAAGGCTGTGTAAATGTAAAAAGCTGAAGTGCTGTGAACCTTGACCTGCTTAAGTAGGTGCAAACCCAAGCCAACGGTCCAAACCCCGCAAACCCCCACCCTATACTTAGAGAACAAAAGCATCTGTCATCCTGTAACTGTAGAAGAAACAGGCTAAACTATAATGTTTAATTTCAGGGTAGCATGGAGGACCCCCTCATTACAGTATAAGATCGTATATCGTCAGATTTATCTGATTGGCGTGGTGTGTTGTGTCCATGTATAAAGAGGTTGTCTTGGCCTGGAGGGCACCGGTCATGGTTCCTCGCAGGGCATGTCAGCCGAGAAATGCCGGGCTCTGGGAGAGGTCTGAGTCTGTGGATTCGGCGCCCAAAGTCTTAGGAGAGTTGTCTCTCATGGACGAGTGATCTCGAGAGCCGGTCTGCAGTGGAGGACAGGCTCTGGTGGACAGCTACCGGCGTGGAGGGTCCAGGGCCCCAGTTGCTGGCAAGTCTGCTTGTTCTTCGACCGTTGCGGGAATTCCTACGCCTTCTCTTGAAGTAGGGGTGGTAGTGGAGGTGGCTCGGGCATTTGAGAGCAGGATCACGGCTCTGAGTCTGAGAGGGCAATCTTCGGTCAGCCAGGTCCAAGCCGATTCCAGGGTGTCAAAGAAATATGTTTTATCCTGAAAGACAATGCGTAGCCGAGCCGGGAAGAGCAGTCTATATTGTAGATTAAGAGTGCACAACTTTTGCTTGACTTCCATGTACGAATGTCTTTGGGTTTTGACCTCCCTTGTGTAGTCTGGGAATATCATAATAGTATGGTTTTGGTAGGATAGGGTTTTCTGAATGCGAGCATGCCGTAAGATAGAGTCTCTGTCTCTGAAATTGAGGATCCTGGCAATGATGGGCCGGGGGGGGAGAGAAGGGGTTTTGTGCCAGGGAGCGGTGGGCCCGATCTACTGCGAACTAAGATGATAAAGCGTCTTTGGGCATTCATGAGGTGATTCATTGCTCAACAAAGGACTCCATCGGGCCTTGTTCTTAGCCCTCCGGAAATCCCACCAGGTGCAGATTGTTGCATCTAGGTCTGTTCTCAGCCCTTTTATGTAGTTCCTTGGCTTGGGTTTGTAGTTGGGTTATCTGTTCTTTCAGTCTCTGAGCGTCATCTTCAAGCGAGGAGATGCGGGATTCAGTTTCAGTAATGGGGGACGTCACATTGAGGTATTCCTGTCAGAGCAGGGCCATATCCACTCGGACCTCCCCGATCTTTTTTGCCAACAGAGGCACTAATGGCTTGCAGGATCGTATGAAGGTCGTATCCGGCAAGAGCAGGCCTCTCGGCGGTCCCCGACAGGGGCCGAGCATCGTTGCTAGTGTATTGGTCGATTTTGGTCTGTATTGCAGGAGGTTTTGGACCGCGGTCTTTCCCCATGGTTTGCAGAAAAGAAGGGCAGGCAATGGATATTGTTGGGGCTACTTAGAATCAGGTGGTCTTTACAGTGATTCCTGTGGTTGGTTTGGTCCAGGTGTCCTGTGGGTTCACGTGAGTCCTTGCTGGTCTTTTGGGCGGTTGGGGGGGGACCCTGTTATCACCCAGGTCTGGTCGCGTGGTGGTGTTGAGGTACGTCCCGATGTTAGCAGAGCAGGGCCCCAAAGTTGATGCCTCAGAGCCACAATAAGGATGGGGTAGGCAAGTCCTTGGGATACGGCCACTTCAGCCCGAAGTTTCACTAGATTCTCCGATATGTGAAGTGCAGGGTCGATCGGGTTGGCAGGGGAAAGACAAGGTCCTGGAAGAGTTTAAGCCAGGCGTTGCCGCCGTGGCTGTAGTGTGCGTTTCTCTTCAGGGCTGAGCCTCCAGTGGCAGGCATGATGGGCATCGCCGGGGGCAGTGGTGGGGGGAAATTGGACCAATTCCACTCAAAGTCGGGCCTTCCCCACTCAGCCACCCGGGCTGTCCCCCGCCAGCAGTCAGGGCGGTCCAGATTAGACTGGTGACAGCTGCACACCCGGTAAGGGATGCGGCTGCTGGAAACCAGTTGCTCCCAGGGCCTAGTCAGGTATTCATCCCCTGCTCTGCTTGGGGACTGGACTGCTGCCTGTAGGATGCAGGTGAAAGAGTTAAAGTCTACAGCCTGTAGGATGCAGAAAGGATGTACTCGGTTCCCCTTGGGCATCCAGAGTCCGGTTGGGGTTTTCCGGTTGGATAAATGGAGGGGATAGTGAGCATTAGCCAGGTAAGGATGCCAGAATGCGGAATATCGGGGAGGTATGGGGGGGTCCGGTCCTGTTGCCACTGCGGGCTCAACGGGGGAGGGAGGGAGGACAAATGCCCACTGCTGCATGAGCTCGCAGCTGATCTCCCTTACCTGGAGGTAGTCAGGTGTCGACCCGTGTCGCTGCACAGTAGGATGACAAAGCCGGCTCTTCTCCTCTGGCAGTGTCAAAGCACTGGCTCTCCCTCGTAGAGCTCACCACCCCCTCAGAGCCAGGGCGAGTACCCCCGCCCCGGATTCCCCCCAGTTAAGGAAGAGGGGCTCCCATGAGTATCCGAGCTCCCCGGTGCAGGAGACGGCAGCAGCCGAGGAGTCCCAAGGAGACCCAATGGTCAGGAGAGATAGAAGTGGGTGTCTCCACCCGAGGCCCCACTGCGCGACCACCACAGCCAATCCTTGGCCTTTAATAGGTGCGGTTGGGTAAGTCTTAAGTCACAATCTCCCTCAGGGTCAACTCCAGTGCACGATCGGGCACCAAGGGCTCGGATGTAGGCCGGTCTATACGGAGCCTCAGATGTGATCACTCCAGTCGTGACAGGCTCAGGCCAGGAGGGCCCCCATTTGGAATGTGTGTAGGACCCCGTCACTCACAGGTCCATAAGAGAGGTGACACCGGGAGGGGGGGGGGGTGGTTTCTGTATCGGGGGTCAGAGGACTCAATTGCCATGTAGTTTTGTCCCCGTTGCTCCCAGGGCCTCTGATTGGTGCTTATGTTTGATGCGGGGGCCTCAGGAATGTGGTGGGCCACATCTACGTCGCTGTGAGGTGGGAGGGTGATCTCTGGCCTTTATGATTTGGTGTGTTGAGTGTGTGCCGCCATTTTGTCAGGGGTGCAGTCGGGAGGACCAGGGCGGAACCGACTGCTGCACCCTGCGTTTCTTGGGTCGGCTCCATGCCAAAATCCGCCCCTGGATGCTGTTAGATGGGTATCTCTGCTGGAAGGGAGGACAGCTACTGATGGTGGCGGATACTCGGAGTGGATGACATAGGGGTCTGCAGAACTCTCAGAATGCGACCGCCATCTTGACGCTCCACGCCATGCCCTCCAAGAAATTTAGTTTTAGAATAAATATCTCAAAAATAAAAATAGTACCTTTTGCCTGGAAATTAGGAGGCACTCGAGTAGATACAGCATCTACTTACATTTATTTAGGAAGAGTTTTCTCCCAGTCTATTGGAACTGCCTCGCATTTTCAACGGACTGAATTAAAAATAGTATCCCATGCTTGTGCTGTAAAAAATGTATATTGATCTACAGAGAGGCAACATTTTTCAGCCCTCTTGGAAATTTATTGGACAAAGATTACCCCTATTTTTAGGTATGGTTTAGAATATATTCCTATAAATCGATGTTTTTTTAAATCTCAAGGAGGGAAAACTCTTACGTATGTTTACTAGTAAGAGTCCAGCCACTTCTATTCACGCACTCCGACTGGAATTAGGGGTAGTGAGTGCATATACAAGAGCTTTGGCAAACCTTTTCAGGTGGGCTTATAACGTATTGCATGCACCTGAAGGTACGTTGAGAACAATTCTATGTCAAGAAACTTTTAAGGCTGGGCCAGGAATAAATACGTTTAAAGGAAATTTAGAGATTGCTTTGGAGCACTTCCAGTGCTCCATTAATCTTTTACAAAGTTGGTCTCCTCAAGCTGTCTAAATAGCAGCTTGGTCCATGCCCGCAATCGATTCTTAAAACCGATTTGCACAAATTAAAATATTTTTAGAACAATGGATCTGGATTGAGAGCCCGGAGACTGAAGGCTTTACAGGTTTCTCACAGTGCTGCCAATGCATGGTGGAGTTTTGTGAGATAAACAAGCAGGCACACTCTTGTATTCCCACATGTGAAACTGGAGCGGTGCACCTGGCTCTCGTTAGTACTGGTAAAAAATATGAGAACTCCCCTGCAAACGCAAGGGGTAACAAAGATGGGAGATCTTTTTCACAAAGTAAAGGATGGGAATGGGAGGAATATCCCTGAGCAAGGCACCCGCCATCAGCCCTGACTCGATATCACTGCCATAGAGTCCGGTATGAATTGGGAGAACTATTAGGACAAGACTTGCAAGAGCCACCAGACATGCCGGCACGTTCTGCCGCGATACAGAAAGAAGCCCCTGACAAGTTAGTAAGAGTGCTCTATGCTGATGTGCAGGAAGCGCGCAGACCCAGTGTGATTGAAGCAAGACCAGACTCGCCGAGAGACTTGGGTATGCCCGCAGAAGATAAGGTATGGCTGTAAATGGGAGACACCAGTTGATACACTTTAAGTACATAAGCTGTGTGTATTACACGCTGGAAAGATTATTCCGATATGGTCTACGGCAGTGGTTCCCAGACATTTGACTCCTGAGGACACCCCCATTGAGTCACCACTGGAAGCCGGGGACCCCCAAGCAATTTGTAGGATTTAAATTTAATTAAAACAGTAACTTGAAAAAATAAACATGTGCACACTAAACAAATAAGCGAATTACTAAGGATTTTAGTATTTTATATTGAAAGAATTGCAAAAAGTGATATGTTTTAATAGGAAGGTTGGTGCTGCGTCTCCCCGACTGACTTTTAAATGGTTTGTTTTATTTCACGGTAAGAGGCTCCTGCCAGGGGCGGACTGGAAACCGAAAGCAGTCCTGGCAAATGTTTTCAGAGCAGTCCACATACGGCGCACAGCAAGCAGCTCTTGAACAGTTTATAAATCACGGTGGTGTTAGATTACGATTGTAACTTATGAGCTGTGCAGTAACAAAAGAATCTCAGTGAGAAAAGCAGTAACTCACTGAGCTATGCACATAAAATAGTTTTTTTAAACTGCATGGTACATGTTCTTTGCAGTAGGCATATTAACCCTCTGTGCTACCTTAGATAACTCAAAGCTGCTACTGGACAAAACTCTAATCTCTCTCCATCAGGTACACTAATCACTGGCGTTCTCTTGACACTTTTATTGTTGCCCAAAAACTGCTAATTATACAAGGAACATTGCGGAGCTTTTAAACTGTGGCCTGTGGACCCCCTGGGAATGTGTCACAGACCCCTGGGGTTACGTGGACCCCAGTTTGGAAAATACTGGCCTACGGGAATCTGCAAACTGCCTGCGATGCAATGAGCAGGAAGCAGGGGTTATACATGTTGCTCGGTACTGTCCAGCGATGCTTCAATTCAGAGAGAGAGTTTTCCAGGCATTGACGGCTATAACAGCCTCACTCTACAGATGGAACCAATGCTCTCATCTTATTTCCTCCTATTGTTTCCTTTTTATCTTGGGTTAATTTCTCTATATAATTTTCTATACTATACGTTCCATTCTTTTATACTTTTCTGCATTGATACCTTTCCTTTATTATTCATAATTTTCTTCCTACCCACATTTGCTTAAAAATTACTTTTTATCTCACCATAAGTCATTGGAGTTTTTCAATCAAATACCTTATGGTTTTATTCACAACTGAATTCTTTTATCCTCCTTTCATCTTATTATTGTATTACTTGTATTAAAATAAGATAATCTTCATCCTCATGAATTCATATATATTTACCTTTATGCATTACTTCCAATGTAATTTATGTTATCATATTGCACGTTTCTGTATTTTATTGCTTTTATTGTCTTATATTTAATAAATGCTAATAAACAATTTCAACACAAAAAAAGCTACTCGCTATTCGACTACTATTAGCTAAGCGCAGAGTAGCGATGCGCTGGGCAAGGGGCCCTGCCCCAAAATTGGGGGATCGGCACTCAGACAAGGCACACTGTAATGAGTAGTTGGATACTTTTAATGAGCTTCAGTCTGCGGAGAACCGCCCTAGGGACTACTGGGCCCTTTTATAAGGCATACTTAGTGGACAGAGGCGAAAATGCCGAGGAGGAAGGGCACGCAGAGGGGTGATGCTGGACAAAGGATACTTAAAAGATGATTGCAGGTTGCAGCGTGGTGGGCTATGGAATTGGGCTGCGGTAACACCAGACCCCTGCAAAGGACAAACAAATGTATGCAGTTGAAGAATGTACGGATGACAGGTCCTGTGGGGCAGATGTGCGTGGGGATAGGTCTATCGAATGACTGTCAGCAGCAGAAAGGTATACTGAAGAGCGCCACTTACCACTGAATGCTTTGTGCTACTCTCTGTATCATACAAGAACTATGTTTTAAAGTGGGACTAAGAGGTGGTCAAATGTGCATGTTCGATCTTTAAAATGTTAATAAAAAAGAATTTAAAAAAAACAGCAGCAAGGGAGTTGGGCAAGAAAAGAAAGAAGCCCCTGAGAGTGTGAAAGATGTTTCTGGTCTATACAGCCATTTCTGATATTTCAGGAATTGCCTTAAATAAATAAAAGCTCCAAACTACTTGCGCGTGGAACGGTGGAGGATGAGTGGAGCCTGCAACCTTCAACCGTTTCTCAATTGCATTTTGTTTTTGGTGGGCTGGTAATGGTGAGCCGCAGCACAGTGAACATGAAATGAAAAGTCCTGAAGAAAGAAAGTGCTTGTAGCTACTAAACAAACAGGTTTAGGCGATCCTCTAAAACAAAATGTTTGTTGATCCTCAGTTACAATTTACACACATACACTGTTGTTCCTGTGTCGTAGCAAGCATGTAATGTAGCGCAGATGGTTAACGCATCCACTGCGGATTTCTGCAGCTCGCAGAGCACAGGCTGGAAGCCTTTTAAGATGCAACACATCCTTGACCCTTCTTTTGTGAAGGCGTCCCCTCCTTGTGATGGGGAATGCTATACAACACGTGGATTGGAGTATAATGGACATAAGGTGTGGATATTCTTAAAAGTGTTGATGTGTATGTGTGTCTGTTTTGTATTTCCAAAACGCTTGCAGGTATAATCCAATGTGCTGTTCATCCCACTAAAATCTAACTTTGCAGTTGCATTTAGGAAGCAAACTGTGTTGTTAAATGAAACATATGCGAAACTTATTTTAGGTAGAATGAAGTCCTGCATGAACCAAGAAGAAGTAGACGAAGGGTTCCTGCTGCTCTGGCATCGGCAGTGCAGTGACTCGTAATAATGATCATTTTATCTGAGCATGGTCCTGAGAGATCGACTCTCCTTCCAAAATGTACAGCCCTCCATCAGTGCTAGCAGTGACGCCCAGCTCAGGTTTATGCATATTTGTGAAAGACCAGGATGCCATGAACATTTTGGAAAGGCTAAATAATTTACATTTCTCAATCTATGGCCGTGCTAATATATTAAAAATGTTGATTTTTCCAAAATCTTTGCATTTATTTTGAACAACACCTCTTTTGTTTTCGTCTTTTTATTTTATTAAAATTGATAGAATGGCATCCAGGTTCCTTTGGAGTTATCATCGAACCAGACGGGCCCTGAAATGGTGCTCTCTTCCGAGAATGAAGGGTGGCTGGGGAATCCCCAATTTCAGGCTATATTATTGGCTTATCTCATTAAGATATATGGGGATATTAATCTTTCCAGACGATATCACGGAAGAACCGATCCATCCTTCAATTTATGAAATGCTATTAGGTGAGGAAGTCTCTCAATATTTAGTAAGAATTGTAGAGCCCAGCTACTATAAAAAGACTAAGTTCAAAACTTTAATAGCAGCCTCGGTAATCTGGAGGCAGATAAAAAAGAAAATTATTCGGTGTGGTGATCTAAACCATTTCTCTCCAGTTTTGAATAATCGTATGTTACCTGAGATTTTTAATGACCAAATTATGAAAAGATGGCATCTAGCTGGGATTCGTTTATTTGGGGACTTCTATCAAGGCACTCAAATCGTCTCATTCTCTATTCTACAACTAGAATATAAACTGTCTAGAAATGATTTTTTCAAATACCTCCAGGTACGGAGGTTTCTGGAATCTAAGGGTCTTCTTGACCATAAATGTATGAGTAAAAATAATATTCTAGAAATCAGTAGAAGGGTAAAGAAAATAGGTTTTGTTAATCAGATGACTGTAAATCAATTGGATGACGATTTGAGTTTGATTGAGAGTAAATGGCAGAGGAAACTTGAAATTGAAAAAGTTGATATATGTAGATCTATTGAACTATCGATTAGGATGGAATTTATTTGCTCGCGTCAAAGCGAGCATTTCATGTCAATTTATGATTTATATTACTCTCCGGCTAAATTGGCTAAATGGAAAGTCAGTAATGGGGATCAATGTAAACGATGTGATGCAGTAGCTGCTGATTCTATACATATGTTTTTTAACTGCCCGAAACTTTCTCAATTTATCTTAGATGTCGAATTTTTCTTAAATAATAGTTTGGGGATTACTATAAGATTAACTGCCGAAATTATTATTTTTGGTCTCCAAACGGATCATATAGGAATGAGATCAGCCGCTGAAGAAGGCTTTTTATTTATCTGTATGTCAGTTTTTCGTTTTTGTATTACTTCTCGCTGGTTAGATCCTGAGCCTCCAGCTTTTAATCATTGGCAATTAAAATTGTTATCGATATATCAACTAGAAATGGCGATTTATAGATCTAAAGGTTTAAAAAGGAAGACATTTGGTCAAAAAGTTTGGGCTCCTATTTCAAAATGGATATGATTGGATTTGATCATGTTACGTTATGCCAAGTGCTCTCTGCAAACATATTGATATTATTTGTGTATTGACTGTATAAACCATTATGCTATGTACCATGCTCAATTCACAACTGATTGCTGAATGAAATTAATAAACAAATCTTTTAAAAAAAAGACCAGGATGCCATGAGCTTAGGTGCAATCAAATTAAATCACTGTTGTTGGGCTGCTAATATACAGTAATTTACAGGGTCAACGGGCCCCTCACAGTCCTGGGCCCCTTGCCACTGCACCTGCTGCACCGTTAGTAAAGTGCACAGAAGCATGAAGAGTCAACAAGCACCAGCAGGAGTGTGCGATGAATGGACCAAGAACAGCAGGAGCTTCTGCCATCCGCTGGGAAAACACAAACATGGAATTCAAACAAAATATCTCCAAGTCTAAGGCTGAAAGAGATATCTTCCATCATGAGGAGCACATATAAATGAATGCTTGCAGTGATTCATTTGTTTAAAAAAAAATCCCTGTGCCAGTGCTCATGCCACCGCTGTTGCTGCACACGTGCAAAGCTGGCGCTGCACCATTAGTTTAGTGCCCTATTGGCTAGTTCTCCAGCTGGGGGAGTAAATCATTAGGGGCCCCTTGTACAAAGCATTTTTGCAGTCGGAAACGTCCAACCACAAAAATGCTTTTACAAATGTACCAAATACAAATTGTGATTCGGTAACACGCTACTTACTTGCAATTAGTGTGTGCAATTTGGTATTTAAAAGGGGCGGGTGTACGGCATTCCTTTCAATTACTGAATCTGAATGGGCTGTATGAATGTTTTGCGACTGAATCATGGTCAAATTTTACTGACTCCCTGAAGTAGGTGGTAACCCATTTGCAAATAGATAGGAGTCCTTTGAAGAATGGATAACAAATATTTTTAAGAGCAGGCAGCTGTCCCACGTACCCCAATGTCTACTCTTAAAAAATTAAACGAAAAAGCGTATTTTTTTCCCTTTTTAAATGCATCCCATTATCCTTTAAGGAAAATGGGCTGCATAAAAAAAACAGACTGCTTATTTTTTTAATCATTTTAAATGCATCCCATCATCCTTTAAGGAAAATGGGCTGCATTAAAAAAAAACAGACTGCTTTTTTAAAAACCAAATCATAGACATGGTGGTATGCTGACCTCAGTAGGCTCCATCTCTGTGATGGTTTTGATTCCAAATGGGTCTCGAATTGCGACCTACCACACTAATATGCATGAGGCAGGTCTATTTGACACTCGCTAGCAATCGCTAATGAAACTTAAAAGAGTTTCATACATTACGAATCCCGATTTCCAAATTGCAAATCGTAGAATATCGCAAATAAGAAATCGGTATTCCTGATGCTAGTTCATCCTGCCCTAAGTCTTGGTGTATTTTGCATTCTTCGAATGAGGAAAGCAAAAAAAGGCTGGGAGCTGAAAAAAGAAATTAAAAAATCAGTCTGGACACAGTACTTACTCCTTACAGGAGGTAAATCAAGTTATACCTGGCGGCACTCATAGATAGAGGGCTGCTCAGTGGGTTAGCTGCTTTCCATTTGGTTGTAGCCGCACTCTTCACTACCGAAGCCTGAGCGCTGTAGAGCTTACAGAGCGACACAAAAATAAATGCGCGCCCTCTAGGAGGGGATCTTAAATGCACAGAATGCTGACTCAAACCCATTGAAATACAAGATACAGCAGGATTTATTTAAGAAAATATGTCTATATACATCTGCAATAACCACAGTTTAACTACTAACTCTTAAACATATGTTGTAAAAGGTGTGAAGGGAATGTAAAAGAGCCCCTGTTTCTTTCTGCAGCTCCAACGGTAATCATGCACAACAAAGAGCGAGCAGCACCTGGGCTGAAGACAGAAGCAAGTCTGTTCCGCGAGGCGAGTACCTCTGTGCGCTGCAGAGGGGCATCGGGCTTCGATTTGTTAGCACATTGGCATCTGCAAATAGGGGGCTGTGCTGAGAGCCCTAGCTGTGAGCTCAAAGTTGTTGTGACGTGTAAGTAGTAGTTTAGTGTGTGATTTGTAAGATGGCGAGAGAGCGTTGCGGCTGTGCCCTCATGTAACGGCGTGAGCGAGGTAGTAAATGAATCCTATATTTGGTTGGTACAATAGAATCAACTAGCAGTGAGAAACACTCTGGACATTTATAAAGAAATAACACGAGGGTGTGATTGGTTACCGATCATATCTCCTTACATTCTTGTATGGGCGCTCGCAATCACGCTTCACAGGTGACCAGAGCTGCAATTACGGAACCGGGAAAATGACTCATCTGAATGATGCTGCCTCACTGGGGGCACATATGACTAAGCATGCTTGCGGCAGGGTCAGAAATTACTTCTCTAAATACGTTTAGCACAGGCATACCATTATGCACCGAGTGCTTGCTTTTTGAACACTTTTAGCTGGGACTTAAACATTAGTATGCCGCACATCATGCCCTTAAATACCGAAAAATGCTAATTAGTGCATGGCCTTTTAAAATAAATGAATCTGAAAGGGACGCAGCTGCCTGTAAAGCCCTGCAGCCTCTCTCAGAAACTAGTGCAGCAAACGGCATGCGAAGAAGAAGGATGCTGCACAACTTGTGTCCCTCTGCAACTAAATACACTGCCATTTAAGAGGTAAGCTGCAACATTCTCCCTCTTCCGCTGTGGTATGTTGCTAGGCCCAAGATCTACTCTCTGTGCTCCTTCACGCAAGAGATCTTTTTTTCCACGCTGCTCGCTTTTGAAAAGCAAAAGCTGCAAATGGTGCCTCAGTGATGAGTGAAGTGTATGTGCTTTGCAAGGCAGTTTGCGCACTCGTGGTTATTACACTATATGCATGTACCCTACAGGGAACACTGGCCATTAGGCATTTTTGACTATAAGCCATCGCTAAGTTACAACATTCCAGTAAAACTTACTTTGGGGTAAGCAGGACATAAGATTGTTACAGTGAAAATGGATTTATCTTGTTTGTATTAACTGGTGTTGTAGAAACTTTCGTTTTGAGTGAAGTTCCTGGCATAAACTGTGCAGTGGTAGGGTTCAGTTTAGTGTGTATTATTTGGGGCCGTTGCATATGTGCCTTACCAGTAAAGCTCTTCTCACACCCAGTGCAGTGATAAGGCCTCTTTCCTGTGTGAGCACTTTGATGCCATACATGGCCTTTCTTTCTAAGAAAAGCGCTTGGAAGACACGTTGCAGTGATAAGGTTTCTCTCCAGTGTGTTTGGTGTTACAAGACTTGACTTTTGATTTAAGCTCGTCTGGCACACAGTGCAGTGAAAAGGCTTCTCTCATGTGTGTACGCTTTGATGCCGTACAAGGGATCCCTGATAAGCAAAGCGCTTGGAACACTTAATGCAGAGATAAGGCCTCTCTTCGGTGTGTGTTCTTTGATGCAGTACAAGGGTTGCCTTCTGAGAAAAGGTTTTTGAACACACAGAACAGTGATGAGGTCTCTATCTTGTGTGTACGATTTGATGGTGTACAAGGGTCGCCTTACGAGA
Source organism: Lissotriton helveticus (assembly GCF_964261635.1). NCBI lineage: Eukaryota > Metazoa > Chordata > Amphibia > Caudata > Salamandridae > Lissotriton > Lissotriton helveticus. The sequence continues at coordinate 46,966,597 of NC_136057.1, read as the reverse complement.
AAAGCACTTTGAACACTCAGTGCAGTGATAAAGCTTCTCTCCTGTGTGTGTTCTTTGATGCCGTACAAGGGAGTTCCTGTCAGCAAAGCGCTTGGAACACAGAGTGCAGTGAAAAGGCCGCTCTCCTGTGTGTGTTCTTTGATGCAGTACAAGGATTTTCTTATGAGCAAAGCGCTTGGAACACACTGTGCAGTGAAAAGGCTGCTCTCCTGTGTGTGTTCTTTGATGCAGTACAAGGGATCTCTTATCAGTAAAGCGCTTGGAACACACAGTGCAATGATAAGGTTTCTCCCCTGTGTGTTTTCTTTGGTGCTTTAGTAGATGCACCTTTTGATTGAAGCTCTTCTCACACACAGTGCAGTGAAAAGGCTTTTCTCCTGTGTGTGTTCTTTGGTGCTGTAGTAGATTTGCCTTTTGATTGAAGCTCTTTGCACATACAGTACAGTGATGAGGCCTCTCTCCTGTGTGTACACTTTGATGCCGTACAAGGCTATTCTTATGAGCAAAGCGCTTGGAACACTCGGTGCAGTGATACGGCCTCTCTCCAGTGTGTGTTCTTTGATGCTGTAAAAAAGTTGCCTTTTGACTGAAACACTTTTTACACGTTTCGCAGGGATATGGCCTGAGGCTGGTATGTCTTTTTTTGTGCCTCACAAGAAGTCTCATATTGATAAATTCTTTGTCACACACATTACAAGCAAAGCGTCTCTCCCTCTTGTGCATTCTGCGCCGTTTCCTTAAGTAGATGTTTTGAGTAAAATTCATCTTGCCTCCGGAACCTTTATGGCTTTCTTTCCCATTCATATTTTCTAGATGTGATTGTTGTTCTGCAAAATAGAAAAAACATTTAAAATTACATGAAGAAATTATTTCTTGAAAAAGCTGCTTTGATATAATATGGAGAAGTGAACAGTTCCAATTCAGGGGAAAAAATGGATGTTCTAGGAAAAAGTCACACTTCCCTTTGAGACACAAATGGTGGCTAGTCCTCCTACACAAAGTGCGTTGACCTGGTCCTGCAGCAGGAGCATGCTGGGAAATCAAGTGATTCCCAAGAACCACTGTTCGACATGGGGTTTCTGGTTGGCTAGGGTAGGCACCTAAGCCAGGCAGAATCCACCAGTCTAGTCAGGGTAAGCCAGATACACACCTGAGATAACCTGCGCTCACCCTCTGGTAGCTTGGCGCAGAGCAGTCAGGCTAGTTTAAAGATGCAATGTGCAGAGCATTTGTGCAACACACTAGTGCAGCAACACAGTGAGTAAACCACAAAAGGGAATCCACGCAGGATTAAGTAAAAATAGATTCTATATTACACACTTACTTTTATCTTCGCGTTGCAAGTCGACACAAAATGATTCGCTTTACCACAGTCTATGCATATCTGTCCAATGGCGGGACATTTACCTTTGTGTGGAAATTACAGTCCGTATCTGTAACACGTTTTGTTTTTCTGTGGAGACTGGACCTTGTTTCCCTTGGCCTTGTACCTTGGCTTACTTTTCGTGCTCATGACAGATGCACTTTGGGCACCTACGGCCTCCATGTCAGTCACTTGGCGATAAGTACGCTTGTCAGCGCAAGCAGCCATGAGGACTTGATACAAGCTCAGTTTCCCTCAGCATTCGTCGTTGAAATGCTTCCGACAGACATCCATTGATCACTCTGAGGAGGGCAGCCTCCTCATCATAAATTAATTGAATTTACAGTGCTTTACCAAATATCCAGTCTTTCAACAAACTCATCAACGGTCTTACCTGGTCTCTGGATGAACATATATCTTTTATAATTCACATTTGGCACAGGCTTAAACTTGACATTAAAGGCCTTTTCGATTTGATCATATGTCTTTTCACCTTCTTGTAAATTCTTTTTCATGGGTTCTTTCACTCCTTTATCGGCCATGTTTCTCAAGATACTTTATACTCTTTTTCATCTATTGCATCTATGAAATCTTCAAAAGTCTCTATCCATCCATCTATCGCCAATATTCTGTTTTTTTGCAATATCAAACACAGTTGGCGGATTTAAGAATGCAGCAGCCGTGTATACATTGGAGGACAGTAGTGCTCTCTCAGGCACTTCCTGTGGAACTTGATCAGACAGAGCTTTTCTAGCGCCTCGTGATGTGCTGGCTTTGAGGTCAGCCTTAATGACTTTTGGAGCTTGGATCTCGTCCTGGCTCTCCATCGGAGCTCTGTATGTTATGTTGCTATCTATGGAGTTGTTCTGGGCCCCTTATGCAGCAGCTTTGGTGGTGGGCCGCTTCGTCTGGGGAAACTCGGCAAACCCAACCCGACCCTCTTTCTGGGACTCTTCTCCGGCATGTTGTGAGACAATGATTTGGTGATGATTTAGAGAAGGAGATACATCTTTGTACACTACAAGTACATGAAAGCAGATAACACTGGTCGATTTTGTGCTTAAATGTTTCTTCAAAAACATCTGGTTAATCTCTGCTTCACAGAATGTGAATTTCAGTGTAATGTGAACTGAACTATTTCTGTGTGCTTTCCTTGTCCACCTTTAGTTTTCTTACTCCACATAGCGTAATCGTATTAATTTGCGTAATGGCGTCATATATTCTATTAGAAGCTGTTTCGTTCAGTTCCTGTCCAGCGACATGTGGACTTTCAGTGTCGCTGTCTTTATCTTTAAGCATTTTATTCAGGCTGGCACTGCGCTGAGACTCCACCAGTGCCAGCATCGATTCTGCACTTCAACTGAGGCACATGTGGCACGCACGAGCAGTGTGCTGGACAACGGCAAACACTCCCGAAGAGCGCTCTCAGTGTACGAACTTCATATCCCCTCTCTTGTCACCAGTTATAGCTTCCTGCGAGACCAGGTACTCACCAATAACCAAGCCACACGTGGAGAGTAGTTGAACACATCTTGATTACACTACGTGACTTCTGACCATAATCAGATACTGTTTGAATTTAAAACTTTGGATAGTAAACAAGCGCCCCGACAGTTTACATTCCCTAGATATTCATTAACAGATTCTGAATTTATTCTTGGCATTAAAAGGCATATAAAGGAATTTTGTATGGGATGCATGTAAATGCAACATTAGAGGCTATGCACAACAATATATTTTAAGGGACAACGCTGAAAAACGTGGTGTAGAAAAACTGAATACATCTAATATTTTATTTGTTGAACAACAATTGGCTGATGCCATAACACAGGGCAAAACTAATATTGAAGAGTTAGGATTAGGATTAGTGTCATTGAGGGCGGCACTAAAGAGAACCCTCAGGGAGAAATACAGCTCAAAAATACACAAATACAAGTTGGCACAGTACGAAGGGGGAGACAGAATTGGCAAAATTTTGGCTTACAAGGTAGCCGATAAAAAAGCCAAAACTACTATGAAAGTAATAAAAGGGCTAGACTCTAAGGGATACAGAAAATCGGAGCAGATTCTAGACCAATTCGCTAAATATTACTGCCACCTATATACTCCAGAAAACTCCCCTACTTCAGAAGAAATTAGACTATATTTAGAGAAGTACCTACCCGGGAGATTAGATGTGGAAGCAATCAGACAACTTGGCTCCAAGATTACAATCGAGGAAATTGAGATAGCTATACAAGCATTGCCTTCAGGTAAGGCTGCGGGAGAAGATTGTTTGCCTATAGAGATTTATAGGATTTGTGAAAAGGAATTACTTCCTCGCTTCCAGCTGGTGATAGACTCTATGGGGCAAACAGGAAGGGCTCCTATATCATGGCGTACTGCTAAAAAGAACGAACCGCCGGAGGAACAGGGGTCATATAGGCCAATCTCATTAATTAATACTGATGCGAAAGTGTTTGCCAAAGTCTTGGCAAATCGCCTCGCTCCTATTATGCCAGATTTGGCCAACTGCCAACAACATGGGTTTGTGGTGGGGAGAGACACCACTACCCATATTAATACTGCTGTTACTGCCTTCGACGTGGCTGCAGCTACTCTCACCCCACTCGGAATGGTTATGTTAGATGCGGAGAAAGCATTCGACCGAGTGGGGTGGGAGTATTTATGGGCAACGCTGAGTGCATTTGGTATACAGGGCAATATCTCGGATGGGTCCGATCTTTATATGAATCACCAACGGCAATAGTTAGCTATGTAGGAGCCAACTCGGCTAATTTTTCAATCAAAAGGGGGACTAGGCAGGGGTGTCCTTTATCACCCCTGCTTTTAGCTTTAGCTTTGGAGCCATTCTTAAATGCATTAATAGCTCAAGATAATAAAATCCCAGCAGAACATGGAGGCAAGAGTTTGAAAATTACAGCTTTTGCTGATGATATAGCTATATTTACCACCGACTTAGTCCTGGCCATTCCTACGATAATTGAGGAAGCTAGCAAATTCGGGGGCATATCGGGGTACAAGTTAAATGTGAGTAAAACTCAAGCAATCGCCAGCTATAAACCTACGCAACCGATACTAGGGCTTTGTCCAAATGCTATTTATCTAGGAGTTAAGCTTACTGCAGATATAGAGAAAATCATAGCACTGAATTACGACCCTCTACTCAATGAGATAACTGCCACTCTTACAAATTGGCATAAGATACCACTTAGCTTTGTAGGACGTATAATTCTAATTAAAATGAAGATTGTACAGAAGCTATTGTATCTATTTAAGTCTATCCCTATGCAACTGAATAATCTATATATTAAGAGAATAGAGAGCATATGTAGTAGCTATATTTGGGGCTATAAAAAGCCCGTAGATCAATGGCCACATTGAAACTCTCAATAGAAAAGGGAGGATTACATTTCCTGGATTTCTAAATCTATTTTTTTGCAACTTTTGTCCAACGTATACGTAGTCTTTTGTTAAAGGAAAGTTCCTTATTCTATCACCAATTTATGTTGGGATCAGATAGCAACCAGTTCTTGTTTCGTGTGCATGACCCCAATTACTGCAAGAGGGTCAAGTTTAAGACCGCGAGAGATATTGAAAGAATTTGGGATCAAATTATGATCACTGACAAGATCTCATTTTTTAATGCTGAGCTACAAATTTGGGGGAATCCAGGGATGCCAGGCATTTTTTATGATGGCGCCAGCGCACAATGGATAGGTGATGGCATAAATACTTTAGGCGATCTATATGGGCCGGATGGTCTTTTGAGCTTTAGTACACTAAAAATACTGTATAAAATTAGTGATGTTATGTATTTTAAATATATACAGATACAAGATTTCTTGGTTAATAAAATGAAAATAGAGAGAGTAGAACACTAAGACACTTTACAATGTATTTATTCTAGGTATACTAAATCACTTATTAGTAAGAGCTACGCTTGTCTTAATAGTGGCCGGGTAGGGGATTGCGCGAAAATGGCGGACAAATGGACCAGTAGACTAGGAGTCAATATTAGTTCCAATCAGATTGCAGGATCGCTCAAACAAATAAATCGAGTGGTCCAATCTTCAAATTTGAGGCTACAATTTCATAGAACGGTTACTCAAATTTACTATACGCCTCAAAGAATTGCTAGTTGGACCTCTGGAAATATTTCTAGTGAGCGTACTAAATGCCCAAAATGCAATATGGAAGCAGCTGGTATAGAACATATGCTCTATCAGTGTCCGGAACTTACAGCATTCTGGAAAGGAATAACAGGGGCTCTTAATAGTAGGCAAATAACAGTACCAGCTCTTTCGGCACATTTGATATTGTTAGATATACAAGATATTAATAGTAACTATAAAGACCTGACATCTATGGTCTTTGCTTGCGCTAGGTTGGTCATCGCGCGGACTTGGATCTCGAAGGAACCTCCTAGTGTCATGGAATGGTGGAATCTTATCCATGAAATACATACAATGGAGTTATCACTGGCTAAAGTTAGTGGTCCTAAAGCATTGAAAGGGAGGGAAAAATATAGGGAACGTTCATTAGATAAACATGTCATTGCTTTGAGAGACCAGCACATTAGCACTACTGTTAAGTCAAGTCAAGATTTGTATAGCGCACTACTCACCCGGACGGTCTCAAGGCGCTTGAGGGGGGGGGGGGCGGGGGGGGGGGGTTGTTACTTATCAAATAGCCACGTTTTGAGTGGTTTTCTGAAGGAGAGGTGGTTCTGTGTAAGGCGGAGGTGGGTGGGGAGAGAGTTCCAGGTTTTGGCCGCCAGATAGGAGAAAGATCTCCCTCCCATGGTGGTTTTACGGATACGTGGAATCGTGGCGAGGGCTTGATTGGACGATCGTAGTTGGCGGGTGGGGGTGTAAAAAGTCAGGCGCGTGTTGAGGTATTTGGGTCCTAGGTCGTAGAGGGCTTTGTGTGCGTGGGTGAGAAGACGGAACGTTATTCTCTTGTTGACGGGGAGCCAATGAAGGTCTCTCAGGTGACCGGAAATGTGGTCGTGGCGGGGTATGTCTAGGACGAGTCTGGCGGAGGCATTCTGAATGCGTTGGAGTTTTTTCTGTAATTTGGATGTGGTTCCAGCGTAGAGGGTGTTTCCGTAGTCCAGTCGGCTTGTGACAGTTGCTTGAGTGACCATCTTTCTTGTTTCGGTGAGGATCCATCGGAAGATCTTTTTGAGCATGCGTAGGATGTTAAAGCATGATGATGAGATGGCGTGGACTTGTTTGGTCATCGAGAGGGAGGAGTCTAGAATGAATCCCAGGTTGCGAGCATGGTCCGTTGGTTTGGGCGCGCTGCCTGGGGCTGGTGGCCACCATGAGTCGTCCCAAGCAGAGGGTGATGATCCTAGGATGAGGACTTCCGTCTTGTCTTAATTTAGTTTTAAGCGGCTGTTCTTCATCCATTCGGCTACGTCTTTCATCCCTTCGTGTAGGTTGGTTTTGGCGGTGTTTGGGTCTTTAGTGAGGGAGAGGATCAGCTGTGTGTCGTCAGCGTAGGAGATGATGTTGAGGTTGTGTTGGCGTGCGATGGATGCAAGGGGGCTCAGGTAGATGTTGAAGAGAGTGGGGCTGAGCGAGGAGCCTTGGGGAACGCCACAGATTACTTCGGTGGCCTCTGATCTGAAAGGGGGGAGGCGGACTCTCTGGGTTCTTCCGGCGAGGAATGATATGACCCAATCCAATGTTTTTCCTTATATTCCGATGTTGTTGAGGCGTTGTACAAGGGTGCTATGACAGACCGTGTCAAACGCTGCGGAGAGGTCCAGGAGGATGAGGGCAGCTGTTTCCCCATTGTCGAGTAGTGATCGGATGTCGTCTGTGGCTGCGATGAGGGCGGTTTCGGTGCTGTGTTTGGCTTGGAAACCGGACTGTGAGGGGTCGAGGGAGCCGTTAGACTCGAGGAAGGCGGCGAGCTGATTGTTGACGGCCTTCTCTATGACTTTGGCAGGGAAAGGGAGGAGCGAGATGGGGCGGTAGTTCTTAAGTTCAGTGGGGTCTGCTGTAGGTTTCTTCAGGAGGGCACTGAGTTTGGCATGTTTCCAGCTTTCCGGGAAGGTAGCGGTGTTGAGGGAGCAGTTGATGATATTCCGGAGGTGGGGTGCGATGATGGAGTTGGCCTTGTTGAAGATGTGGTGGGGGCATGGGTCGGTTGGTTGAATGGAGTTCATCAAGCGGATGGTGTCTTCGGTGCTGATCGGGTTCCAGGCGTCCAGGGTGGTGGTGGGGGTAAGGGGGGTGGACTGGTCGCCGAAGCTGTTATGTATGTCAGCGATTTTACTGTGGAAGAACGAGGCTAGAGAGTCGCAGAGGCCTTGAGAGGGAGTGATGTCGTTGGTGTCGGCGCTGGGATGGGTAAGCTCTTTGACGATGCTGAAGAGTTCCTTGCTGTTGTGGGCATTGTTGTCGAGTCGCTCCTTGAGTGCTGATTTCTTGGTGGATCTGATCAGCTGGTGGTGTTTGGGGGTGGCCTCCTTGAGGGCGGTCATGTTGTCTGTGGTTGGGTTTCTTCGCCAGGCTTTCTCGAGGGTGCGGCAGTTCTTTTTGGAGTTTTAGAGGTTGTCATTGAACCAAGAGGCTTTTTTGCTACCTGGCTTGTTGTGTTGCTTTTTCAGGGGAGCTAATTCGTCGGCGCAGTGGGTGATCCATTGTGCGAGATTGATGGCTGCTTGATTTGGGTCCGATGATTTGGCGAGAGGGTTTTGGTTTAGCGATGTGGTGAGCTGGTCGGTGGTAAGTTTGTTCCAGTTTCTGCGGGGGACTTGTTGTGGGTGGTGGTGGGTCGTGGTCTTTCTGAAATTGAAATGTACGCAGCTGTGGTCCGTCCAGTGGAGTCCTGTGGCGTGGTTGAAGGAGACGTGCTTGCTGGAGGAGAAGATCGGGTCGAGCGTGTGTCCGGCGTAGTGGGTGGGGGTATTCACCAGCTATTTGAGTCCGAGATTGGAGAGGTTGTCCAGAAGGGTGATGGTATTGTTGTCGTTGTTCTTTTCCAGGTGGAAGTTGAGGTCCCCTAGGAGAATGTAGTCCTCGGAGGGGAGGGCGTGTGGGCTGAGGAAGTCAGTGATGTCTTCGCAGAATTGTGTGCGGGGTCCTGGTGGTCTGTAGATGAGGGTGCCTCTAAGTGTGGTTTTGGGGTCGGTGTGTATTTGGAAGTGGAGGTGTTCGGCGGCTGTGAGGGTGTCCTCGGAGCTGGTCGTGATGCGGATGGTTTTCTTGTGGACGATGGCGATGCCTCCTCCTGTCTGGTTGATGCGGTCCTTTTGGATGATCTTGTAACCGTCCGGGATGGCTATGGTGATGTCGGGCGCTGATGAGGCGTTCATCCAAGTTTCTGTAAGAAAGGCGATGTCCGGCGTGGTGTTGTCTAGTAGGTTCCATAGTTCAATGGCGTGTCTGTGGATCGAACGGGTGTTGAGCAGGATGCACTTAAGTTGGTTGTTGTCGGAGCTCTGTTTGGCGTTTGTGGATATAGTGTGGGTCTTGAAGCAGTCGAACTTGCAGGTTGCGGCGTCATACGTTAGGCGGGTGGAGTGGATTTTGCGGAGGGCAGGGGGTCTGGCGCTGGGCCCGGTCCAGGCGCGGACGGGCGTAGACGGGCTTACCTTTGGCGCGCATAGGGCGCGTCCGCTGCGCGTGGACGCTGCGCGTATGTTGCTCTGACATAAGTGGATAGTGGAGGGGGCGGAGCGAGGGAGGAGCAGCTGGGAGGCGGGAGCGGGGCGGCGAGTGGGTAGGGTCAGTAGGAGCTGGAGGAAGCGGGGGTGGGGCCGCGGGGGAGCACAACAACAATGCTGGGCGAGATCACTGGCACAAAGGAGGTCGTGGGCACAAAAAACAATCACTGGCACAATCAATGGCACAGAATGCGGTCGCAGGCACAAATAGCTGGCACAATTGTAATCAACAATAAACAACAAAAAAAAGAGTGTCTTAAGGAGTAGGCTTGACCACAGTAGGGAGCAACAAACTTAAGATACAGGAACAATCTCACTGGGATGTTAAAGAAAGCCCTTACTCACCACCTAGTGATGACATGCTTCATCATCGGGCTCCACCAAAGACTTGCAATAAATAAATAAATAAAAAAAAATTTAAAAAAAGATTACACTACGTGTACGTCAGAACTCAACGTTCCACACTGGCCTTTAACTCCTCTCTCCAGCGCTTACGTCCTTACCGATGATATACCTTGGTAGTCACTAATGAAGGATCGATGCTACTACTGCAAGAATAAGCTTGTTAGTTGCACTGAAGAAAACAGCTATTGAATTTGGTAGACATTGCCCTCTCTACAGGATCACCCCCAAACTGGTGCCTCCACCCTTCCTATTATTGCAGAATTTGTTTCTGTAGGCCTTAGGACACCCTCCTGTTCTACACCACTGTGAACCCATGTGGTACCCTTTGTAAAAACTCTCATGACCAACTAGGTTACACCACTGGTACTTACTAGCTGCCTGCAGCCCGGACCAGGCCCTAGACCATCCAGATGCCACTGGTCCTTGCCCATCCACAGAGTGGGGGTAGATACCCCTGGCACATAGTAGCCATTCTCCCCTCTTCCCCTCATCAGGGCAGTTCTAGACTGCCACTGATCCTCCAGCCTAGGGGCCGTACCCTCAGGCTGACCAGAAGTCACGGGCGAGGCTCTCCTCCCCCTACCTCTCCTCCAGGGTTCCGCACTCTCCTCCTTTTAGAGGCCTCCCAGAACACAACTCTCCCACCAGTTCAGGACCTCTCTCCAGCAACTGGTCTCTCAACCTAGGTCTAAACCCTCAGGTTGCACCGGGGTCAGAGATGAGGGCTCCCTCCCTCTGCACCCCCTTCCAGAGTTCTGCACCCTCCCAACTAGAGCGGTACCCCTGGAAGCCAAACTGGTGAGGACACTGGTTACAGATGTCCCTCTCTCCAGGTCAGGCAGATCCTGAACCTGTCCTCCCAACCCAGGGACCAACCCCTGCGGTTGAACACTTGCCTGATACGCCAGGACTTCTGAGGGCGCACACAGCCTCAACCCCATGAGGGTAACACATGACTCATGTGTCGTGTGAAAGTTTGCCTGGCGCAGATCTCCCGACCCCTGTTCATCTGACAGCATGCGAAGATCCCCCAGGACAGAAGTAGTGTCACCATTGCCATTCAATGGTGACTCAGTCCTTCTGGCTGGCCCCTGACCCACTGGTTCTTTCACTGGGGAACACATCCCCCTCTCACCCCTCAATCCGGACTTCTTGCACACTCCCAACTGGAGCGATACTGCCAGACACTAGGAGATCCCCCTCAAATGGCTTCCTAGTAAAGCCTAGGCCCTCAACCTGGTGTTCCCTTTAGGGAACCCTCCAGGCCCTGAGACTGGGTTTCAGGCACCTGGGGACACACAGTCCTACACTCACTCCTACCCCACTGAGACAGAACGTTAGCCCCTACACCTCTCCCACTACACTGGGACCTAGCTGGGCTACACTGAACCTCTTCCCCCACACAGGACGGGAAGATACTCAAGCCGCTACTTTTGGAATCACTCTCCAATGCTTTAGCAGAACTTCGGGCACTTACCCAGAAGTGTGCCTCCTGTGCAAGTTCCCAAGGATTAAAGGATTCACACTCCAACAGGTGTTGGCACAACTATGGCAAACAACGACTGAGCATTTGCTCTTTGATAACCATATTGATCAGTCCCTAAAAATCCTGTTCCGGGTTAACCGTCACCCAATCAACCAGTGCATCATAACATTCATCCGCAAACTCCCCCCAAGACTGGTGAGACAGTTTCTTACTGCCCCTGAACTTTAACCTGTACTCCTCTTCTTTGGAAGAAGGTACCATACTTTGGGAACTGGGAATGGGACTTCCGGCACTGGACTCCATATTTCTGCCACCACTGGACCCCACCCTCACTGGTGAATCCAGAAAACCACAACTGCACTCAGGGGCTAATCTCCCCTCCAGAGCTAATTTCTCCCTGGCAAAGGCCCTCTCAGCCTCCGCCATCTTCTCCTGCGCTAAGACCCTTTCGGTCTCTAGCTTTTTCACCTCCACCCTCAGCTGTGCTATCTCCTTGGCATGCTCTAACCTGAGCTTCTCCACAGCCAGCTGATGCTCCCGTTCTTCCCTCAACTAGCCATTCCTCTGGGAATAGGGAAAGGGACACTGGACCCAGCTAGAGACTCCCTATCTATGGGGTCCTCACTATCTACTAGCGTCCCGGTCCTGTCATTTTCTACCTCCCCTTCAAACTCCACAGGCTCCCCTCAGACCCACCATCCTCTTATCGGGCGGCCAGGGCCCTCATCTCCTCATTGTGCTCACATTCCCATTCGTCCTTTTTCCATTGGATCAGGTTTTTGAAGTTTTGTCGTGGTGTCAAACCCACTCACTGCTATGTCTCTCTCCTCACAGAACTCTACCAACTCCCACATACTGTATCTAAACAGACCATAGAAATTAAAGGCAGACTTTATTTTGGCAGGACGCTCAGAGACACGTGCAACACAGGAGACCTAGGTGCAAGAGCTGCAACAGGGGTACGTAATTCAAAAATGACACTTTTAGGAGACAAAAATAAAATAAAATAAAACTCGGTAACAATAATCCCCAAACACGCGATTATCTAAATGCAGGGTTTGTAGTGCAACCAGTTGTCGCTGTGGTACTGTGCAAACGCAAGTCCTATCCTCACCGCTGACCACCAATGTTAGAAATGGGATCTCTGGTTGGCTAAGGCTTGTGCCAAAGCCAGGCAGAGACCACCACTCTAGTCGGGGCAAGGGATTTACACGCCAAAAGATAACCACTGCTCACCCCCTTGGTAGCTTGGCACGAGCAGTCAGGCTTATCCTGGAGGCAATCTGTAAAGCGTTTGCGCAACACACACATGCACAGCAGCAACACCCTAGGCACACCAAAAAAGCAACTCCAAACAAGGTTATATAAAAAAAGCCTTTGTATTGTCATAAACACATTCGAAACATAATCACATAATATACACTGTGCCAACTGGCACTAGGCAATATTCACAGGGGATTATATACAGGACCAGGCCAGTCGGGCCCTGGTCATAACCATCAGAACAGGCTAATAAAACACAAGTAATGAAACAACCAGTAACTACTGGTACCATAATGACCCCAGCATTATCATCTGTAATAAACACATTATGTCTGCATCACTTTGGGCACACACATTACACTATCTCCTTAGGCATAAACGCATTAGGATAGACCTCATACTCATAAAGCACCTTAGGGCCTGGCGCCCTACAAACCTATTAGTCCCCCTGGTCAACTGGCCTTCTCAGGGGCTCTAATGCCCTATGTTCCAAATGTCAGGGCTGCTGCCAATGCAGCAGAATTTGCAGTGTGCAATTGTGCTGGGCAGAGGAGTGCATCTTACTCCTGCCTCATTCAGAGATGCCCCCAAAGGAGTGCTGGCCTAAACGTGGCAGCTGCCCTCTACTTGCTGGGCAGCTGTGAAATCCAAAAAGTTGGGCACTGGCACCCTCTGTCCCCCACTGGGACTCTAACAAAATAAATGGGCCCAAACGTTGCAGCTGCCTGCGCTTCGCAGGGCAGCTGTGGGAATGCACCGGCTGTCCTGGCACTCACTGTGGCTCTGGTGCCCAAAATAATGCCCCACAAGCAATGACGACGGGCAAAGTGCACATGGGAGTCCCGCCCTGGGACTCTGAAAATAAACTCTGTTGTAGTTGCCCACTGTCACGCGGGGCATCTGGAACGAAATCTGGCCAGCACGGGCCTCTAGTTGGGCCCAAAACGTTGCACCTGCCCTCTTCGGAGGCGCAGATGAGAAAGTGCCACAAGTACCAACAATGTGCTCGAGCGGCACCAACATGGCGGTGCATTCAGCCCCCCTCACTCACTGGGGCCGCACTGGCAGATTTGTCTGGGTTCCGGTGGGTGGGGCAGGCACCGACAACGTGACTCGTCTCTCTCCCAACCCTGGGCCCCTCCTCACCTAGTAGGGCAGTCTCTCTCTTCTTTTGGTCCAAGAAACGCGGGGTAGGCTCCCGTCCGCTTCCTTTCTCCTTTTTCTACAGGAGCACGGGGAAGGCTCCCATCTGCTTCCGGCTTCTTGCAGAGCGCCCCGCTCACAACCAGGCCGCTCTGCCTGGCTTCCAGGTCGCCGCAGGCAGCGCGGCGGCCCTCTTGTAGATCCTCTATGTTCTCTGCGCCTCACGCGGGGGGCCAGAACCGGCGGGGTGGGCTCCCACTTCGTTTTTTAAAAAAAAGTACTAATACGTGGAAACAGCGGCAATGCGGGGTGGGCACCCGCTCTTTCAATCAAGATGATTATGACACCCGCCGGCAGCACACACATTTGCAGGTGGGCTCCCACTTCAATAAGGAGCTCATGGGAGTATCCCACATGCTGGGATTCCCTCGCAGCCTCGCGCTGCAGCAGACCTTGCTCCTCTCCCTTTAGGTGACCCAAATACAGCGCTCACGAGGCGCTAGGCCACAAAAGTCCTCAAAAAGCCAGAAATAAGAGTCCTTGGTGCCGGGGAGACCCCAGCAAAGTGCAGCCAGTCAGGCCAGCACGGAGGGCGGTTCCTCGTGGCAGAGTGTCCTCCCAAAGTGAGACCAAGCACAACACTGTCATGGGGTCATAGCCCCTACATTAACAGGCCAATTTCCTTTGTGTTACAGCATTAGGCTTGGGAAACCAGATGCAACTGATTTTGGAGCACTCTGTTTACCAGGCTCCTCTTTCCTATTGTTAGGTGGGGGTTCAGTGATCAGACGCACCACAGGAGGTGGAGCCAGCATTGTGGAGGGAAGGCACAGCCCTATTCAGGTCCCAGGTGCAACTCCTCCCTCCCATCTGCATGCAGATCTCTCTATTCATTACTGGGCTGACTCACCCTGTCTCCTGGAGCCACTCACACCATCCTGCCCATGTCACTCACAAGCCAGATATGCAATTCACATCAGGCAGGCAGACACACAGCAAAGTGGCATTTCTCCACCACTCATCATAAATCTGTGCACACCATTGCGCAGCATTTATTCTCACAAGTTCATACGTACTAAACTCGACCCTGCACTCCACTCATACCAGGAATTACCAAGGACACACATATCCCCCATGCATTCCCATGGGAGGGCAGGCCAATCTCACCACAGCACTCAGAGAGCGCAGGCACTCTACACTGGGCCACAGTGCTAAAGTGCACAGAGGTCTAAAATCACTACCCGCATGTCAGAGCTCAAGGCAAAAAGTTCAGGGGTGAACCTGCCAAAAGGGCCAAGTCCAACACAGATGAAAAGTGGGTGGAGTCTAGGGAAGAGCGAGCGCCGCACTCAGCTTTAAAGTTACAAAATAAGCCTTTAATGGAGCGGCTGAAAGCGGCAAAATGAGAGGAGGTTGTTTGTAATGTTGCTTCTGGTGTGTGCGGCAGCAGGGGGGTAGGGTTGATGAAGCAATGAGAAAAAAATATGAGTAGACTGACAGCAACATACTGGTTACCTTGAACTTCTGTGCATTATATATAGGGCTCCCGGTTTTATGGTATTTCTTTTTTTGCCATTTCCGTCTGTATTTATCCATATTTATTATTGGGGCATTTTTTCTGTATTTATCAACGTTTATTTTTGCCACAAGCAAAAGACGACGCTACAGCTAGTATTTTTCCACATTTATTTAAATTGACAATGCACACATGCGCTTACTTAAACTAGCGATTTGTTGTGGCTTTAGTAGTACTTTAAATGGTCCGGTACTGAGTAATATGAAAAGGAGAGTACCTGTGCTTCGCATTTCTGATATAAAAACACTTTAGCATTGTGAATGGGTCAAAATATGTGTAGAATGACGTGTTGAGAAAACAAAGCAACATTAATACCAACGTGTGTACATAGACGTGGCAAGGGGAGGTTGGGATTAAGAAGGAGATCTGTGGTTTCTAAATATTCCATCCCTGAAGATCATCCTTTGGTAAACTAATACCTGCTGCTCGATATTCAGTGGATGAGTCAGTCTTGGATAGGATCCATGTGGCCATGAGAGTGGCCTTAGCCACTTATGCAGGAGATATAACCCAGTTGGGTGGTCTGTGTCTGAAAGTGTAAAGGAACCCGATGAGGCTGGCCCTCTGATGGCTGTTAAGAATAAAGTCAGTCAGAGTATCCATTTTTTTAATATCCCCATTTTAGGATGTGAGCCGGATAGAGTGGAATAATTTGTATACACAGCGCGAAAAAGAAAGTGACAGGCTTGTAAATCCTGAACAGTGTCCACGTCTCCAGGAGTAGCGCACCTGTGCAATAAAACAAAGGGCTCAGCAGTTGTTCGAAATAAAATCAGCCAGAGTTGTCACATTCCCGTTTTATAATATGGCACAAATAGGAGTCTAATAATCTGCACTGACAGCTCGAGGAAGACGGTGGCAAATCCATAAATACTGAACTGCGCCTCGACCTCCCAGAATATGCACACCTGTGCTATAACCTCAGGACCTCAATTCTGCTTCCCAGTTTTACCGCCGTAAAACTCGTTTACAGTCTGTTAAGTGTACAAATGCTCACCTCGGCAAAAGCCATTAAAACCACCTTTAAATTTTGTCGGAAGTAATGCGCCACCGTCAACAGAGGGGGCGCTCTACACAAAAGACCCCGTGGCAGCCCTACACAAGCTATGGGTGACCCGCGAGTAGCATGAGCCTGTGACTTATTGCTCCGTATTTGAAAACGACCCTTCTGCCGTCCTTGCTCCAGCAGGCATCTCTCAGACTGCGTCACTGCTCCGTCACACCCCTGCAATCGGATTTGAATGCTCTCAAGTGGCTTTCGAGGGCAGAGCTTTGTGTTTGCCTCACGCAGCTGTCTTGTTAAGTTATATGTGAAAATTGGCTTTTCATGAAAGTCCTTACTGGAAATAACCTATCATTCAGTGGCGGCTGGTGACATTTCAAAGTGGCGAGGCACAGGAGTTGGGGATTAATTTGTGTGTAGCGAGCGAGTCCGGGCGACATAAGGGAGTTCAACGCAAGCATCATTCACTAAATCATTCCCCCAGTAATTCATCCATGTTTCCATCATCTACTGACTGCATACATCTGTTCATGCATACATACATACATACATACATACATCCTTCTAGACTCTCCCATTCAGGCATCCCACCCTTCTATCCATCTATGTATCCATTCACTGGAAAATCATTGATTCATTTGTTCATCATATGGAGCATTCATCCATTCATGTATACATCCACTCATTCTTTCGGGCTTACTCTCCTGTAACTCTTTGCCCACCCATCCATCTATGTATCCTTTCACCACTGGTGAATCACCAGAACATCCAACCATCCATCCATCTTGATAAAAATGCATTTGCTTGACTGTATTTGAATCACGTTTTCTGTTCGCATAATGTTTTGGAGGTGAGTCATTAACAGTAATTCCGTCTCTCTCTACATCAAGGCTGGATGGACATGCTTTTCTTAACAAAGTAATTCAGGTTAACAAGGGGCCTATTAAATTGTTTTCTATTCTTACACACAGAATAGGTTCAACTTTGCAGGAGAAAGATTGACTGTGACTGAGAGCAGACTGCAAATGGTGAGCCTATTGTGGTCCTGTTATTAAGTCCGATTTGCAATTAACTGAAGACAGATATTTCCTAATCGGCTCCAAAAAAAGTTTGCCCATCCAATTTCTCAGAAACAAGCTAACTCGAGCATTCTTAATATTTAACATATAAAGGGGCGTATTTCGAGTTTTATTTTCCAGGTGCTTAGCACCTGAATCAAACAGCTCATTACAACCCTGCTCTCTCTCGTCCCCTTCCTCTGTATTTCCGAATGATCACACTTGCCTCCTGAGATATTTGCTGCCAGCCATCCTTCTAATCACGTCTGCTTCGCCTTGGCATGGAGGAGAGGTCAGGTGGATTTTGAGACTGTGGCTTGGTCTGTGCTCTGTGGCCTCCGTTTCACCTCCGCACCCCTGACTCCGCAGCCGCCATTTCACATTTAATAACAGTATGTAAGCACATATGGAGGCCACGCACGGCATCTTATAGGAGGAGGTTTTTCAGCATACAAAAGGGCATTTTTTCCTAACGGAGCTTCTCTTTCATACCAACAAAGAAAGACAAATGTACGTTTATTTTACGTGACATTGACAAATCCACGAGTCCAAATGCATGAGTGCTAAGCACTTCATTTCCCTCTGTGCTCAGTAGAAATACAATGTCACGTTTCTATTTTTTTATACAGACTAAATATTCTGAATGGAAACAAAACGCTATCTGACATTAAAATACCCCTAAAGGCATCAGTGGGCAGAGCTGAGCAACTGTCTGGGACCTGGGACAGGAGGTGTCAGGGGCGCTGGAGGAGGCTATGTCACGGGGTGAAAGAACAATTAAGCCTCTTCAACAAGTAAATGGTCTTTCAAAAGACCTGTGAAGTACTCGGGTGCGGCTGTGTGTGTGCCCGGGAAGGAATTTCCAGCAACAGGAAGGGGGCGTGGGCAGATAACTCTGTATTCGAGACGGCAGAGCGGCAACATTTGCTAGTATTTTGCCGTTTTTACATATAAATACAGACAAAGGAAAAATTGGTTTCCGTCTGTATTTATATGTAAAAATCCGTTTAAACGGAAAACCGGGAGCCCTAATTATATACTAGTATCCCCAAATCTGGGGGATTGCCACCAAACAGCATATTTTTAAATCGGAGACGCCACTCTACTTGAGCATTCTGGAATGCTAATAGATTTGAATACTGTTGTTTTGGCTAACAATGACTTTATCGGGAGTAGTATGATTTTACAGCAAGTTGCAATAACTTAGCATGGCCAGATTATCAGGCACAATCTGTTTTAGGATTTCACCCGATGCACTTGGCTCTTCACAGGGTATCCTTCAGGATCACAACGGTGTTCTTCTTGTTCTATCTGGTGGTGGTGACTTAACAGCTGCATTTCTTATCCCTATGTCGTCGTTACAATTGTGTAAGAAACTTTCTATATCCTCTTGCAGCCTTGAAAAAGTCTCTATTACAAAACACGTGACGGCTGCCTGTCGGTAATGGATTTTACGTCTCCAACGCAAGAAAGGTGAATAATTGTGGAAACAATAAATCACAACAAACAACTCTGATCTTGCAGTACTTCTTTACGGGCCACAAGGCATGGCCATTGGACTTCACTGAGTGCTTCGGTATTCATCTGCTCATTGGAAGCGAGGTGTTCGCAGGATAGGACTCTTTGACTTAACGAGGAGGAGCCGCTGTCACTTATCACAGTTGCACATCACAAAGGCTCTGCATCAGCGCTCGCACAAAGGAGCTATCACTGGTCTTTTGTGACTTCAGACAAGCTGGACCCAAAGCAAGGAGGAATCAGATGCCTGGCACGTCATGGCGGTGGAAGCCTCTAGAAACTCCTACTAGTGGGCGCAAGGTATAAATATTGGACTTGAGACCGCAAAAGAATAAACGCGCTCCCAGTGCCACCCACTGTCCCTTCTAATACTTCATGCCAGTAAAAACAACTCTCAAAAAAGTCCCACAAAATTATAGTGTCAGAGAAAATTTGCATCATTGACACCTAGTGACCCCTCCCAACATATCTCACCATTAAAATGAACTCTCAACGAAGTTCCACAATGCTAAAGTGCAAGATGTTATCTTGCGAGTATACTGTGTTTTTATATCTACACTGTTATTCTAAGCGTACATGGGGATTGTTTTGCCCATCTTATTCCAATATTATCTCGTGCATATACTGTCATCTCAAGTTGATGCTGCTTCCTATCCTACCATGTGCCTATAGCAGTGACCCATCCTTTGTGATGTCTACTAGTCTATGCTGATATCATATACTACCTATGATGAGGGTGTATAACTTGTATATATGCCGTTGAATATAAAGGACGTTTCTGCAGACTGACCAATAAACTCCATCACAACCACCAGCTCCTAGATACCGTGGCCACTAAGAACCCAGTGACATCAACAAGCCCTAGGCGCTTTTCGGCATTCAATGCCCCCTTTTCCTCAAAGGGATCCTACCAGACCGCCTTGGTGACCTTCTTCACAAGCCTCTGACACTTGGATCCCACTCTTCCAAAGAAGTGCCCACCAACCGTCCACTGAAGGCCCCAATGTTACAATCAGGCGGCCATCTCAGCTGTTGGAGGCTGCCTCTTGACCACTATGCACACCTCCGAATGCTTCTCCTGAAGTCTAACTTTGGTTATCCCCAGAAACAACTTCTGAGTATCACTTCAACTTCGGGAGCGTGGAAAGATACGCCCCCAACTCATTTCTGCAAAACCTCTCCAAACATGCTGCCTAAAAAGTACAAACACAAAATCCTTAAAGAACACCCAGAGACACTAACAACAGACATCTACAATACAACACACGGAAGTCTTAAAATGGACTTCATCTTCTACACTACGAAACCCACCAAAAGGAGAGAAAACGTCATTCAACACCTTCATGTAACTAATGCCACCAATGTCCCTTATGGATCTAAACAAACTATATCCCTATCCCAGAACTTTAGCGGAGATCTGTCCATCGCTATATACAGAAATGGGAACATCCTAATCCAAGCCACTGAACAAAATTATCTATTTTCCATTTTCCGGCTCTCTGCGCCGCCATGCCATTCACTCCCACCACCACCCTTCCACTCTCTCCCATGCATGCCCTCATCTAGAGAAGTGTGGCTCAATGGTTAGAGCGGCAGACCCTGATGCAGTAGTCTGGCCGGGACCAGGGTTCAATTCCCGCCTCGGCGGGTCTCGGGCTCAATTTCCTCGGACCTGATAATTCTCGCTTCGGTGCCTATTCTAATCATGAGTCCCACTCTGCACCTCTGGGCAATAGCTTGCTTAATCTCTACAACGGCCCCAACAACACTGAGGATGCCTGACTTCACCTTGGGGGTGCCCAGGAGTTGGCTCCTCACAGGGAAAGACCAGGAAGGGTTCCTTGGCGGTATTCGTACAAGCGCCGAGATGCCTACGGGTAGTGATGCGCTATACAAGTGCTTAATCATCATCATCATCATCATCATCTACTAGCTGAACCTTCTACTCCCAAACCCCCTTGCACTGCCCCCCCCCCCTCTACCTCCCCTACAGCCTCTCTGATCCCCAGATGCAATGAACCTTCTGTTTCGATATCAAAACGACTTGCCCCTCTGCATGGCACACTTCCACTGCCCAGCTTGACTTATCTATCCCACCGGAATCCTCTCAGTCCTCCAACCACAGCAGGCTGGATACTACATTAGCCCAGGAGCGGCCTGTGCAGGTAAAAGCGGTGAGGGGCCGGGGGAATGCGACAGACGACGACAAGGGAAAATCAAATAAATCATTTCCTCCCTCATTGTCGTCTATAGAACATGCCACCCCCACCCGGCCCCACCGCTCTTATCTGCACGGGCCGCTCCTGCATTAGCCTCCGCCCCAAACTCTGCCGAACGCCATCACACTCCACTTCCTACCACTGACCCAACGGCCACTCAACTGATCCCTACACCAGCCCAGCTTGAACTCACAATCAACACTATTCTGGATGAAATCTCGTCACTACGTAAGAACGCAAAGATTACCTACTTCCTGCCCCAGCTTCACGCATCTATAGCAAACACTGATCCTGCAACAAACATACACTCTGATCCCCTATCCTTTACCCCTAGACAAACTATCCCCTATATCCATCACCAACTCAAACATAGATGCACCACGACTGAAATCACGCAACAGGAAGCTGAAATGCTGAGCAACACGTATGACAATGCCCCGAGCAAGCCTTGCCGCTACAAGATCCCAGTCATCCTTGGCACGAGTAGAACCCTGAACACCACTCGCCCGCCCAGGCGGCCTACCCAATTAACAAACATCCAACCCTGTCAGCCTGGTCCAAGATCACTACCTACGCGTTGCTGCATGCTACTAAACTGTCAGTCAGCAGTCAAGCATTCCACTCAAATAGCCAAAACCATCCTAGGACACAAAATTGACTTCTGCTTTCCAACTGAAACATGGCTGAATGACCACTCATCCACTTTTATCAACTTCCTCAACCCACAGGGCTTCTCAATCATCCGTACGACCGTTAGGATAGTATTGGCGGTGGATTAACCATTATACACAAAAACTATCTGTGCTTAACTCCATTCCTCATCACAAAATACCTTACATTTGAATATGTAGGAGTTCAACTCTTGTCCAAAGGCCCCAACTCTATCAAAATTCATGTCATCTATCACCCTCCTGGTGAAAAATGACAAATCTTTGAGGATTAAACAAACCTATTAACGCAAAACTCCCTTAAAGGCAGCGCAGATGTTCTACTAGGAGACCTGAACCTGCACTTGAACAATGCCGATGATCCCACAGTACAAGCCCTATCCACCCTCCTGGAAGTGAACGATCTCACCCAACACTCAATAAACAAACTCCTACCAAGGGCTCTACCCTTGATGCAATCATCTCTAAGCAGAACACCTTATCCCTCCATTCTATCCTACCCACTGACTGGACTCACGGCTACCTAATTCTTTTCAATCTCAATGCCATCCAACCAAAGGCCCACCCCCAGAGTACCCGGCACAAGCACTGGCCGAGGAACATACATTGAATCTCCCAGGCAGAGTTAGAAGCATTAGTCAGTTCCCAAATTCCAAAGTGATGATCTCACCGCCCACTACAACAGAAAAATGGGAGACCTCCTTGACATAGTCGCCCCTTTGAAACTCAAGAAATCAAGAAGTATCCCTTCCAGAACATGGTTTAACAACGAACGTAACAAAGAGGCAACAACGCCGATTAGCTTAAAGAAACTAGAGACAACAACCCTTGTTAACACATCTTGCGATACCGGGAGCTAAACGCATAAAATACAAAAAACACATCTTCAGAGAAGAATCCCCCTTCTTTTGAGCCCACCTTGACCGTTCTAGGAACAGACCTAAAGACCTTCTCAACGTAATTAAACAGCAAACCTCCTCTTTCCCTCAAAACTCAATAAATGACTCTACCATGAGCTGCGAAGAGTTTGCAACATTCTTCTCTGAAAAAATATCTAACATTGAAATCTCTCTTGACCCACCCATCTCTGCGTCCTCCACCAAAGATGTCCCCCTTAGCAAAGAGTGTCTACCCACGGCCCCACCTCCAACTAATGGTCATCTCACCAAACGCACCGTATGCCAGTTGGACTGAATTTGACAATGTCCTTTCAGAAGAAGTGCTCAAATTACTCGCTTGCATGAAATCAACTTCGCACATTTCTGATCCACTCCTTCCTGAGCGTGTCAAGAATCTCAGTTACATCATATCTCGCCTGCATGGACTAAAATCATCAACTCCTCCTTTTCGAGAAGCTCCATGCCGACCTCCCTCAAACTCGGCCAAGTCACCCCCTCATCAAACAACGCAGACGCCGACAAGTCACTTTCCTCATCAAACAACAGAGACGCCGACTAGAACAACCGTAACAATTACAGACCTATATTTATACACATTTACCTTCAGAAGCAAGTCTCATCAAAGCATAAGAGTGCCTGACGAACTTAGTAGTCCCTACGCTGGTACTTTTCAGACTTGATTATTGGAACTCTTTCCTGTCTGGCCTTCCCCGAGAATATTAACATCACTGAGAGAAATGCTTCATACAGTTATCCACTTTGTGACAGGTCACAACATGTTTTAATCACATTTCTTCTCTACTTCGCATCCTACAATGGCTTCCAATTGAAGCAACAGACCAATGTAACACTGAATGCATCACCCACAAAGCCCTCCACAACTCCACACCCTCCTACGTGGTTGAAAAACTCCAAATCTCTGGATCTGAACAAGGATCGAGAATTCCGAAAGTCCTCCTGCTGGAACAAGCGACATTCAGGCAAGAACGCTTCATAAAGCTCGCCTTCTCTGCCAGCGCTACAAGGATCTGGAAATCCCTCCCACAACCACCTTGAACAACCACAAGTCTTGCCACAATTAAAAATGAACTCAAAATCCTCCTATTTGAGAGACGCTCTGAATAATAAATCTGTGGTCACTTTTCTGCATCCACTTTTCCAATGTATCCAGATATTGACTGTTTGAACTTTCTCCCCTGACGTGAACTGTGGGATTAGTCTATTGCTTATCTGTTATTTTATGGCACATCTAATCTGCATTTTGGTCTTTCTTCTTTAGAAAAGTGCTTCAATGCCCTTCGGTCAAGATTGTACTATATAAAACCACAAAAAGAAACACATTTGGTATAATAAAGAGAAACCAGAAAAAACCTCTTTTTGAAAAGTTTGTGCAAATTTGTCAAAAGATTCCAAGATTATAAGCAAAGAAATAATTGCTTTTCAATAGAAACTCTTATAACCACGATGTGGGAGGGAAGGAAGGAAGAGCAGAAGAGAGAGAGTGATAGAGTAAGAAATAGAAAGAGAGAAAGATAGAAAGAAAGAGAGTAAGAGAAGGAGAGAGAGAGAGACATAGAAAGAAAGAGAGAAAGGGAAAGAGAGAGAAAGAGAGAGAGAGACAGAGACAGAGAGACTATGGTTTAAGTGAGTTTCAAATACTTTTAAAACATAAATTAAGATGTTAAAAACAATCCCAATAATAACTTCATTGTAACCTTTGTGTTTTAGATCCAAGACTGCCAGACAGCGCTCAAGAAATCGTGGGGATATTCAGGAAGCATCAGTGGGAATACATTCCACCCATTCCTTACTATTAGATTTGTGGTTTGTAACTCACATCCGTCCCTCCTGCTGCCCAAACCTTGTTTACTGTATTTTTCCACAAACACGCTTTTCTTTCTTTGAGGAAGCTTGCTGTTTACTTTTCTTCCTATGTCTTCAAAATTAGAGAATTTATGTGTCATTTCTGCTGAGTATCCATACAAGAGGAGAAGGTGTAAGATTTTTTTCCTAGCACACAACAAAAAATAAGCACTGGCAAAGCCAATTGGTCTTGCCTTGCAAACCTACTGACTTTGCAAATGACTTTTAGCAGTGTCCTACACCATCATTCAAAAAAGAAATATCCTACTGCATTTTGCCGGGTTACAAAGATTGACACGTAGTTGCTAAGGCCTACCCTTTGAATTTCAATCAAATGTGGTGGATATGATTAATGACAATAGAATGCCGGGAACAGAGAGTTATTACTGTGCCATCAATAAGCTCCTTAGGTGCTGCACCTAAAAATGCTGATATTACATTTTTTTCTGAATGCAGGGAAAGGGAACTATGAGTCTGATAAGAAACTAGATATGGTTGCTCTCTGTTGCAGGGAATCCCAGCCCACAATCAGAGCCTGAGACGTCTCTCCCCAGTGTGAGGATGTTATTTTTGAAAAAGTAGCTTGGCCACGCTGTCATACTTTATTTGACTGTTTTCCTCAAGATACCACTAGCAAAGCGCCCAATAATTTCCAAATCCGCCCACGGGCTTGCCGTATTGGATGTAAATGCCTGAGATGTCCTGATGGTTTTCTGCTTCAATATGGCCACCACGCAGGCAGCATCAAGGGCGCTGGCCTTGCAGGGCGTGAAGGTAATTTTTCAGCCCTCACACACATTCTTCTCAGCAGGCACCAGGTGTTTGTGGGGGGGTCTCCTCACACTCAGGTGTGTTATTCATTTATTAATTCAGTGTTTTATATAGATCGAACATGACCCAAATGGGTATCAGAGTTCTCGGACCCTTGCAAACTTGTGTATCCTTATTGGACATCGATAGGGTTTCAGACTGAGCAGCAGGTCTCCGAACATCACAAATGTCCACCAGGGTACAAGGCCAATTACTGTGCCTGCGCAGACACCTGCCTAAGGTTTGCGGACCTCAAGGGTCATGATGTGGAATCCAACCTCTGTCTCAAAATCAGCAATTTCTTTCTACATTTTAACATTAGGCAGCCCCTGTACCAGGGAGAGACAGGATGGCACCATGGCTCTTTATGGCTTCTTTAGTATTTTTACAGGATGTGGGGAACAAGTCTCTTCATCGTGTAATGGTTCAAGATGTAGCCAGCCAATCAGGGAGCTTCAGGTCCTCAGACCCAACTTTGGGTTTACATATCCGAAATGGATGACGGGAGAAAAAGCTCTCTCATCCAATCGGATCCAATAGATTTTTACATTTGGGTCTGCAAGTCCAGATGCACGGACCATTCATGGGCTAAAGGTCCAGCTAGATCTATCTTAAATGACTAGTGGCTTAATTTGAGGACCACAAAAAAACACTGCATGAAACTAGTCATGCCAATCCCAAATAGTTTTGTGCGGATTCATTGAACGGTACCAAAGTTATTACATATATATATATATAATTATATTACATGGGATTCTGTAATCCCTGTATAAATGGCAGTCTCGAATTTCTTTATAATCAGGAATTTGTGACGTACCAAGTCAGTGATTATGAAGAAAAGACGTCAGAACTCGGCTTTTAGAAGTTATTACAGTCGACTCCTGAGGGCACAATGCCTGCTGCCAGGGCCAGCAGCTGATGTGAAAAGAAGGTCAAGTCACGAAGCATAATTGAAGCAGCTGTTTAAAGCAACAAACAGAACTTTGCTTTTATTACTTCTGCTGTATGTTACTAGCTTACTATGAGAAGCAGAGGGAATATGCTTATTAGTTTCCTTAGATAAAGGAAGGGTGGAATATTTCTGCATGTTTCTACACGTTTCGAGCTACTGCAGCTTTTTTTTTCAGTGGACTTTTATTGAACAGTTTCTAACATCTTTTTGGAAGAAATATCTAACAGTTTTGATGTTTACTTTTGCACAAGATGTTTTAAGTTCATTCTTCATGTTTGCAAACATGTTAGCTGCTGCATATGTAGGAGCTACGCATCAAGATTTTTTTGTGAACGGTGATGGTGTGACCATGTATTATACGGGATAAAGTACCACCTGGTGCATATAATAAGATTATTGCAAGTCACCTCAGAGTTCCAAAACCTTTGTGTATCTGTCTATCATGAGGTGGTGTGCACTCCTGAAGAACCCTGCAGTGACAACAACATCCCTGGTCAGCCCTGCTGTTGAGGCCAAATACAGACTAGGATTTTTATATCAGGAACTGCAGACGACTGCGTCTTACCCAATGCAACTGTGCAACTGGAAACACAGTTCCCTCTCTAGACTGAGCATGTCTGCTATTCTCAATGAACACCACATCCCTTGCATCCAACTATTACTTGTGATTCTGGCCAGTAATTCCTTTCATGAATAGCGCTATTTCCAGTTCCTCAGCCTGGAATGGGGACGATCATGGAACGTCAAGAGCTACTGGCCTGTTTGTCTCATGCAGAGTCCCATTACCAGGCCTGTTTCTGCACAGGAAGGATGCAGTCCTGTGTGGAAACAGAGGAGGAGATTGCAGGGAAACATCTGCACCGTGTGTACTCGTACTCTGGGGGTCAGTATCGCTCAGTGGGTTCCATCAAAACCATAATCCTCCCCTCAGAGACTTTCTAAAATCTGCCCATACACATTTTGAAGAGGTTACATGTGTTAGTATGCACTCCGAGAGTCCAATTGTAGTGAAACACATACCTGGGGTAGCTTCGAACAGCAATAAATGTGCATTAGGGAATTCCTGCTTCAAGCATAGGTGTTGCTGTAGGCACTGGGTTTGTTGTGACCTCAGCTCATCAAAGGACAATAGCCCAGACTCCAAGTGTTCGTCTGATGACTTCCCATCAGGTAACACGGGTTGTAGGCACTGCTTCTCCTGGGGATCTTGGAAATGAAAACACATCAGTTCTTCTTCCAAGTGATCATCAGGTTCCTTCCCATCTGGTAGCGCGCATTGTATACAGTGGTTTTGCTGTGGTTCGTGTCCTTCAGGAAATAGTGGGTGTGGGCAGAGGTTCTGTTGCTGGTCCCAGCTATTATCAGACAATAGGGATGGTTCTTGCTTCAGGGGCTCATCTGGCTTCCACTCTTCTGGGAACGCTGACTGTACGCTCTGGTCTTGCTGTGGTGTCTGCCCATCAACAAATTCTGAGTGAAGACACAGGTTTGCCTCCAGTGATCTGCCTGAAGGATCTGTCTGAGGGCATCTGGATAGAGTACAATCCTGCTGTACTCCATTTCTATCTGGAAACCCAGGTTGCAGGCACTGGTCCTGGTGTGGGTGACGTAGATCAGGAAACATTGGCTGTAGACAAACGCTTGGCTCATATGGAGGCACTTGATCATCAGTTGGCGAGGAGAGCGTACAGTCCTGCTTTGGTGCATGCCCATCAGAAAACACTGTCTGGAGACACAAGCTCGGTTCCCCTGGCCTATCAGGTTGAGGTGTCGCAGGAGTCCGGCTAACAGCACAATCTCTAATACTCGCCGGACAGACCACCTCCAAAGACACTGCGCCATTATCTAGGGAACCTTGATCCTTTTCTATAAAGATTTTCTTAATCAGCCCAGCGACTCTAGAAGGTACGTCCTCCACAGTATTCATCAAGTTATCCAGTTTGGCTTCCAACTCCTCCAGCATGGATAGAAGAATAATGTGGGGCAGGTTCTCCGAAAGCGGTTCCAGGTCCTGGTCCCTTTGAGCATCATTTCGGGATCTTGAAGTTGAGACATCATGAAGAGCTAAAGATGAGACTGTGGCTCTTACGGATTCATGTGAACACTGTGCTGTCACTTTCTTTTCTGGAGCCCGTCTTCTGCCCATTCTGGTAAATTGATGTTCAAGTCTCAAGTGTCTGCAGAGGAGAGGAAAAGAAAGAGAAAAGACAACATGTTATCACAGGACAGTTAGGTCAAAATACTCCTGATCAGAGAAAACTGCGAAATTCTAAAACCTGAAAAAAATGGAATCATTAAAATTTCACAATACCCGCAACATAGTTCATATATTATGAAAGGCACGGATTTGAAATGTGTTTCCAACATTACGTCTGTTCCTGCTCAAATTGTACACTGTGCAACCACAAAAAGAGAATACAGTTACTGCCTTGCGGCAATGAAAGGTTTATAACACCCTGGCAGACAAGACTGCGCTATCACCATCATCCTCAATTGCACTGTACACCTTTCTTTTGCAGTATTCAGGTCAGTGACTGAAGCACGCGCCAACATGCCAAACCTCTACAGGATCTACAAAAAGCTTGTTATGTCATTGCATATATAGAGAGCATGTTCAACCTGGGGTTTCTTGGAACTGAATCAGAAATACATAAAAGAGGAGAAAACGAACCATAACGGGGAAGAATCTAGTCTGAATAGGCTTGTGGGCTGTCAGATTTCTGGATGAAAGGAACTTGTACCAAAGCTGCGTCCACCTGATCTGATCCTCTGTAATTTTGCAATAGCAAATAAATTCAAGTGAGGAGATCTTTGCTTTTGTACGGGTGAATGCATTTCCACCTGGTTTGCAATGAAGTGAGGGGCTAGACATCACAACCCTTTAGGCCTGAGGCAGTGGATCTGATAGTGGATTTGTTATTTCAATATAGGTGTGGCTCGTGCCCACCTCTGAAGATGATGTAGTAAGCAAGCTGTGTCGCTGTGAATTACTTGTAGTCTATGAATTGTTATACTGGGTATTCTTACATATACTCGGTTGGCTTAATGCGATCTAGACAGGACTGCGGCCACCACTATTGCTTTTCTCGTCTAAAGTGGGAGGAGGGGGGTTAGTTTCTGAAGCAGTTTCAGCACAAATCTGCATTTAGATCCTACTGCTCCAGCCTGCTGGTTCTTGCTAAGATTGATATCGATTATCACTCAGAGGCTTTTAGCTGTGGGTTTAGGCTCCGGTAACTATCTCATTTTTGTTGGAGAGTAAAGTTGGCTCCAAACGTTGGTCTTATTCTTTCAAATTACAATCTCAGTTTGGTCAATATTCAGTTTTAGCTGATTCACCCTCATCAAGTAATCATCAAATTGAATCATATTTTGAGACTGGAGTTGTGAGGCTGACATTCCATTGATAAGAAACGGTGTAGTTATAAAGCCTGGAACCTCTTGAAGACAGTTCTCTGGCCAATAGTTTTTGCAGGTTAAGGGAGCAGAGGTATTGCCCTAAAATTCTTGGTTATATCCGGGACTTCTCCCTGGTTTTTCAGTAACAAGAGCTCTACAGCATTTTGAAACGTGCTTGGAGCGACAGCTTGAGCTGCTGAATTGATGAAAACGCTCTGCAGGGGATTGCTCGAGACCTGGCTTTTAGATGGAGACTCAGCACCCGCAGCGCCCAGATACCCTTGGGGTGAGCCTTATAAATGCTGATTGATTGATTGATGAGGTCAGAGATTCCATGACTGCTGGAAGGCAAGGGTCAGTTGGTGACCCAGATTTGACCTTGATCATTAAATTCATGAAGCCAGTTTATTTCTTCAAACATGGATAAGGTGGTTGAGTTTTTTCAGACTCAGCTTCAGAATTACTGCTGCTGTATTTGTTTATACTATCTTTAAAGAATGTTTTTGTTAAGTATTTAGATTGTCACAGAATGCCTCAATAGGAGTCAGGGAAGTTCTCATTTCATCTGGGAGCGACTAATCATTCAGGATATCAAAAAACTATTTTCATTTGCTTCTAAGATTTGTTTTGCCTATTAAGAGGACTTTGCATGGAACGGGGTTTGCCTTTATATTCCTCAAGCTCAATTTAAAAATGTGATTTTGCTCTCTTTAGCATCACTTTCCCGCCAGTGTCGACGCAATGCAGGTTTTGCCTCCTTTAACTCTGGCTTGTACCAGGGCACTGGTCTGGTGCGGTTTATAACACGCTGTTGGATTTGAGGGGTGTGGGTCACTAGCATGTCTGAGCCACAGAGTGGATTATTTTTCTTTGGAGAGAAAGTCTTCAATTGATGGGAAGACGGGGGAGGGGTTTGAGAGTGTTGATAACACTGGCTCTGTATGAATGTATCGCCATGTGTGTATGGTTTCATTTCCTGCTTGTGGATCAAGTTAGAAAAATGTACCGGAATACAAACGCTGATCAAATACTGATTGGACCATATGCAAGGAAGGATGATTATATTCAGTCAATTCGAATTATACGCCCAGATCAGATCTAAGGGATTATGTTTTATGTGATCTGAGCATGTAATGTGTTGGTGTAAATTCAAAATCATTAAATCAGCAAATTCATTATCTTTAGGGACCAAGTTTTCGTCATCAACTCAAAACTTGAGAACGGAAAGCAGATCTACTCCTTCAGTTGGAGTAATTTGGGAGCGGTGATGGTTCCGGAGTGAAGAGCGGTCGAGCAGCGATCCGCCTCACGCCAGTTGCGTATGCTTGGCTAGGTGGCCTGCGATGCGCGAGCAGAGGCGCTGGCAGGCAGCGAGGAGAGACGCGCTGCTAAGAAGAAGCAGAGCGGTAGCTTTGGCAAGAATAAGTCCTTGGGGCTTCTGCTCTCTGCCTCGAGACCCGCGCAATCCTCGGGAGCGGGAGCGGACTCAGAGGACCCACTACATACAGATGCTGACCTGGCTGTTGGCAGTTTTCTCCCTGGCCGCCCTTATAATTCTGGGAAACTTGGCGACCGGTTGCAGCTCGTGGTGTGGAGCAGGGGAGTCCCGGAGGGGCCTGAAAAACTGAATTAATATGAGCGGCAGGGGATCAAGAGAGGGAGCAAAGCCAAGAACGCCACGGAGCCTCGAGAGAATGCTTTAATGGAGGGCGGCACCTGCAACAGCCGCACCCGGCAAGAGGTTAGTGGCGCTAAAAAACTGCTTGTAAAACCCGGTGGAGCCGGGGCAGACGCAGGCGCAGGCAAAGACTGTACTAATACAATTGGCGCGCCCACACTAGCCAAAATCTTCCAAGGGGCAAAAGGGCAGATTAAAGGACAGAGTAAAGGATTAAGCCATAACATTAGTGCAAACAATAACCCTCTGCCGATAGTCTCCCCAGACCTGGACATAACCCTGTCTAAAACTCTTGCACCCACATTAGCCCAGGACCCTGAGATTGACGTAGTACATGGGGGGCTGGAGGTATCGTCTCAAAATAACCCTGTGGCTGCATCAGAACGAGTAGGTGGAGTGGAAGACTTTACTCCCTCATCTCTCCCAGCCGACACCGACACCAACACTGACACTGACCAGGCATGCCAACTGGGTCTAAACGGAACACACAAGGGAGTTCTGCTTGCACAGAGGTCTGAGAAGCCTGGAGCCCCACTAAGTACACCCGAGACCGGGATAATCAACTATACCCAGGCCGTGGAAGCAGTGGCTGGGTCTCAAGCACCCTGGACCCCGGATGTAGGGCCCGAACATTTTTATTCTGTCTCTGATGGTACCGGGACATCTTCAGACGAAGGGGGCCTTGGCTCAAGCGAAGGGGATGGCGACAGTTAGGAACAGGCTAAAGACACAGGGACAGTGCGCGCCAAAAAGGGAAGAAGCAAAGGAAAAAGAAGGAGCCAACTGAAGTGGGACTACTCAGACTCGCAAATGTCCTACCCCCTAGATGAAGACGAGGAGGCGCAGCAGACTGACTGGGAAAAGGTACGGAGACTGCCAGCCGCCATTGATTCATCCGAACCCTCTTTAGCTTTAATACTGGCGTCTATCAAAGAATTCCAAGAGGAGGTGTGGGAGGACAGCCAGGCAGCAAAGAGTGCAGCTAAGAAGGTGCGAGGTGGCCTCAGACGTCTAAATAAAACATGCACAGACATAAGTGATTGTGTTACTATGATAGATGGGTGCACGGAATATCTGGAGACCGAAGTTACGGCAGTCAAAAAGCAAAGCAAAGCCAACACCGCTTGCCTAGGAGATATAATGACAAAGATGGAGGAGCAGGAAAATCGCCAGCGAAGGAACAACCTACGCTTGCTGGGCATTCCAGAAGGTAAAGAGGGGGAGGACCCCAGAAAGTTTATTGTGAAGCTCCTACAAGACTCTTTTCCTGACCATCCTACCTGGGACTGGGACCGGGACCGAGAGGTGCAGAGGGCCCACCGCTTCCCCTTCAACCTAAGGAGACAGCGCGGCGGCAACAGCGGCAGGGAAAGTGGGCACCCAAGGGTGTTTCTAGTTTATTTTGGAAACTTTTTACTAAGACAACTCATCTACGATCAAGCCTTTGATACGGTGGATCACCGTGTCCTGCTACATCGCCTGGCCAGGGCAGGAATCGTGGGTTCAGCACACGCCTGGATTAACTCCTTCCTATCAGGCCGTTCATTTCAGGTGTGGGACGGCAACTCTCGCTCAGACCCCCTTCCACTCACATGTGGAGTCCCGCAGGGGTCCTCGCTTAGTCCCACCCTGTTTAATGTTTACATGGCCCCCCTGGAAGATGTTGTGACCCCCTATGGGATCAAGGTTGTCAACTACGCTGATGACACCCAACTTGTCGTCTCCCTCTCCCAGCTGGACAAACATCCAGACAGCCTGCGGAACTGTCTCCAGGACATTTATTCCTGGATGTGCGAATCCTCCCTAAAATTGAACGGTGCTAAAACCGAAATTATGCTCCTGGGTAACAAATGGTCCTCAATCCCCGCCGCGGTGTGGCCGGACACCTTCGGTGAGATCCCCACTCCAAAGACCGAAGTCAAAACGCTAGGCGTTTGGCTGGAACCAAGCCTCACCATGAAGACCCAGGCAACCAAGACCGCTGGAACATGCTTTGGCCTCCTGCGGGCAACCCGCAAGATCCTCCCTCTCCTCCCTCCGCTCTCCAGGAAACTGCTGGTTCAAGGGCTCATCCTAGCCAGACTTGACTATAGCAACGCCGTCTACCTCGGTGCACCGGAGTTTACCTTAGCCAAACTCCAACGGGCACAAAACGCCGCGGCAAGGCTCATAATGGACCTCCCCCCCAGAGCCTCTGCCAAACCAGCCCTCAAGGCCCTTCACTGGCTCCCTGTCCGCCAGCGAGTTGAGTTTAAAGCAATGTGCACCAGTCATAAACTCATTAATGGTGCCGGCCCGGCCGCCCTGAAAGACCTTGTCGCCCCCTACAAAGCCTCAAGGTCACTGCGCTCGGACGACGAGCATCTGGCCATCGTCCCTAAATTTAAGAAGGCTCGTACCGGCGGCCGTCGCTTCTCGGTCAAAGCCTCCTCAGGGTGGAACGCACTACCTCGCCACTTGCGTCTGGAACCCTGCCACGCCCTCTTCCGGAAAAAACTAAAGACTTTCTTATTCCCTAAATAGTCTGCCGGTTCCCCCTCCTCTTGGATACCGCAACTCTATAGCGCGGGGATGCCTCCGGGTCACCAGGCGCTCTATAAATTTATAAATAATAATAATAATAATAACTCCAAAAAAGGGGCTAATGGGATCATATTCTATGCTAAACCAGACTTCTGTCACCAGGCAGTGGAGCGAAGGTGGCGCCTAAGGCAACTGATTTCTCCAGTTCAGCAGGCAGGAGCAGAAGCCTATCTCATGAACCCTGCCAGGCTCAAAGTCATCTTTAGCGGGAACTCTCAGGTCTTCTTGTCCGAGATTAAAGCCGGCGAATACCTTGACGAGATTAAATCTAAAAAAAGAAGTAACTAGATTAAAAGCTTCAAGAGGAATGCTAAAGGAACTTGTCAAATATAGACATTAACAGATATTAACATGAAATGTCTTTCTTTTTTCTCTAAAAATGTCATACTAATCTTAAGAATAATTCAGATCACGGTTTTTGCATTTGCTTTTTCACCTTTCCACGTGCGAGATATATTTTATAAGGGGTACTTCTTCAGCTTAGCTGAAAATACTGGCCTCAGCCACACAGGGTGGCACTTAGCCGTTTTTTGACCCTATGATTAAAGGGGTGTGGCAGGTGGCTGTACTTCACTCACGGCTGAGAAACACAGGGGTGTCCCAAAATAACACAACTGTAATATCCTATCAATTACTGCAAAGCTTAATGCAACAAAGTGCAAATTAATTGATCACACAAACATGAAATACCGATTATGAGAGAGGCAAGGTAGAACTAAAGGTATATTGTTACAAGTTTGGTATAGTAATCATCTGCATCAGACCAACACATTAGCTCCAGAATTAATAAACAGTCTATTGTCAATGTAGTAAAAAATATTATGAATATTTATTACATATAGCTGTCTGGAAACAGTTTGCAATTTGTAATGTATTTAAAAAACATATGCTAATCAACATAAGTATATACGAATCACAAAATTTAATAATCAATCACATAATACATAATTACATAGAGTACATAAATGGTATAAAAAAGATAAAAAACAATCAGGAACAAACAAGTGTCGACGCGGCGTTTCGTCTTTTTGTGAATAAAACACCTTCTTCAGGACAGATTCTGCATTGTTAAAAAAACACAAAATTACCAAACCGTAATTGGTCACAGACATTCCTTTTCTTTTTTTTAAAAAAACAATACACTATGCTTAATCTAGTAAGCATTAATTACGAGGGGCAATTTTCTTTTCTTGATTTAGTGCTACAGTTATGCTCCTTCGTGTTCTTTTACCACCAACATACATTTTGTTCAATACCTTTTAATGCCTCTCTCTCTCTAACCTTATACTTGAGAAATACTTAGATCTTCCATCTGTGCAAACCGCTATTTATTCTAATGTGTTCACCATAATTCCAATATGGTACGTACCTCAATGTTAAAAACAGGGGGGATGTGTTAGACTCAGTCATGTACTGGAGTTGTTGCGCTATTTCTTAATTCTTTATTTGATAAGAGTGTTCTGCTGGCATATCCCATCGATTTTGGAGAGTATTTTTGCAGCCAGATTTTACTTAATATCTCTTATAGAATTGCCATTCGTTATTCAAATTTTTGTCATTTTTACCTTTGACAAGTTGGTGCCAGCTATAAGCTGTCCGGGGGAGCCACCGATAATGTGTAGAAAGATTTTTTCTCAATTAAAATTCTACAAACAAAGGGGAAGATAACGTTATGAAGGGCCCTATACCCTGAACCGGTATGTATAGATGGTTGGCATGAGTCGGCACTCACCTTTTATATAATATGGCAATCGCTGCAGCCGAAGGCCTTCTTTTTGCTATGCACTAGGGGCTTGGGTGTTGACCTCCCTGCATTCAGTTACCAAATCTGAAAAAGGGCAGGGCAAGTGCCTTTAATCAAAACCAGCTCAGGTTCAACATCCCCACGTTTAATCACTTTTCCGTGTTTGCGGGAATGGAAGGAGTTGATTGACTTTGTAGCCAGGCCCCGGGGGTCATCCCTACTCATGACCATTGTGTTAAAACTAGTCTTCACATTAATATGGACATTGGTGTCCCACCACACTCTATGTGGTTGGGGAGTTTAGAAAAGGATGACCGACAAACAATTGGTAATGAAGGCAGGGTGATCATTGATGAGGCCACCCACCGCAGGGATGGGAACCCTAAGTTAGCGCCCATAGTGGATAAGTCCACAATTTTAGGCTTAGGAGGTATATCCCCAGACCTAACCACTAGCAATGCTACTCCAAAGACGAAAATTATCAATTTAATTTCTTGGAATATAGCGGGACTCCAGAAAAATATGTTAAAAGCAGAATGGAGTGAATTTATAGAGAGTGTTTACCCCCAGTACAAATGTGGTTTCTCCACCTACTTTAGTCCTGCTACTAGTATACGGAAAGGCCGACCTTCAGGGGGCTTACATATTTGGATTAAAGTAGCACTCAATCTGATGGTCACTCCTCATTCCCTGCCATCCTGGGACATCTTGTATATCTCTGTAAAGGGCCAGCATTCCATAAACTCTTTTGAGCTGTTTAATGTCTATGCACGTGGGTCCCCGGGAGGACAAATTTCACCCACTATAGCTCTTCATGAGGGGGCGCTAGCAGGGATTTCTCCATTGTCCAGTGTTGTCATAGGGGGAGATTTTAATTGTACATATGAACCCCTAACGGTAGAAGACATTATGGACATAAACGAAGATGACTGTAAAAAGTCAATCCCACCCCTGACTCTCGCCCCTATTAAAAAGTGGACCCCAAGAGCGATCCAATTAAACGCCATAACTGCAGAATATAATTTACGTGCCTTAACCGGCAGGACAATTTCGGACCGAAATGGTGCTATGACCTATAATAAACTTAGCTGCCCGTCCCGTATTGATTACATCCTGCTCGATACTAGCTCATGGAGTAGATTAGTGTATATGGTAGTCACACAGTCACAGGACAGTGACCATAATCCGCTCTGTATGGAAATAAAATGGGGGAGGGCGAGGGACTCACCCGAGGCTCCTTTAATGACCACAAAAGAAGTAGTCCCGTCTGATGGCAATCGTAGACTTAAATGGAACAGGTTGCTGTGCCAAGAAGATAGTCTACTTTGTATTAAAGGTTGGGTGGAATTGGAAGCAAGGGTATTTGCTTCTAAATCCATGGATCCCTACAGTGACCAAAACTTCAGCCTTGTAGATTCTTATAACACCCTAATAAAGAAAATTGGTTCCTTCTTCATGATAAAAGATAGTGGGGGTTCAAAAAGGAAGAACCCTGTAAAAGCTAGCACTCCATGGTATACAGCGCAGTGCAGGCAGAGGAGAAGGGCCATAGCAGATGCTATTAGAAGGAAGGATACAACTGCATTGCGGTTAGCTAGAAGGGAATATAAGATTTGCATTATAAATGCTAAGAGGGACAGGGAAGAGGAATTCTGGCAGGAACTAAAGTTGGCTGCCAGCGCTAAGAACCTTAGCCCATTCTGGAACCTGATAAATACTCTAGATAGAAGTGGAGTAGAGCCCCTCGCCAACCACATAACCGAACAGCAATGGCATTCGCATTTTTCAAAATTATACTGTGATGAAGATGAGGTAGCCTCATTTTGCAGGGGGCAAAATGACCCGGGTAGCGAGGGATCCATAGCTATTGAGCTCTTCACACCCCAGGAAGTTCTTGCTGCCATTAAGAATATAATTCCCTCAAAAGCAGCAGGCCCGGATGGGCTACCAGGTGATCTATATTTATACGATCCTAAGATGTGGTCGGTTTTCATTGCTCCCCTCATGAACTTGATCCTTGGTGGTCACCCTGTGCCCGACTCGTGGAAAGGTGCAGAAGTGGTTACCATATTTAAAAAAGGTGATAGGGAGGACCCTGCCAACTACAGGCCGATTAGTCTAATCGATGCCATGCAGAAAGTAGTTGGCAAGGTCATTGTAAATCGGATGGATAGATGGTTGGAGGAGGAGAATATACTTTCCCACTTCCAAGCAGGCTTTCGTAAAAACGTGGGCACTATGGATCAAGTATTTAGGTTTTGGGCAATCTACTGGAAGACAGTAACTGTTATGAAGGGGAATCTTTACCTGGCCTTTATAGTCCTTAAAAGTGTCTTTAATCTAGTGTCCCGAGCTAAACTTTGGAGGGTGCTTCGGGATATGGGGTTCCCACACTATCTTTTGGAATTGATATTTAAACTCCATGAGGATAGCTACGCCAGGATTAGATGGGGGACCCAGGGCCAATTAACAGGGAGGGTGTCTGTGAACAGGGGGGTGCGCCAGAGCTGTGTGATGGCCCCGACACTGTTCACCCTCTTTGTCAATGGGGTGGTGGACCATTTGAGGGAGGACAGTGCTGATACCCCGGTCCTGGCAGGGGAGAAAACACCAACACTCCTCTTCGCAGATGATACCCTCCTGTTGGCAAAAATCCCATTTGGTTTGCAAAAATTATTGGACAGATTCAGTTTGTTCTGTCACAAACGTGGATTGACTATCAATACTAATAAAACAAAGTTGATGGTGTTACCCCCCACCAAGAAGGCAAAGAAAATTAATATCTTCCTTAATGGGTCATCTCTTGAGGTGGTAGAGGAGTTTGACTACCTGGGAATAAGAATAAACAGCAAAATGAGGTGGGATTCCCACGTGGCCAAGATGCTTTTAAATCTCAAGAGAGTCTCAGGTGCTATCTTAAGGAGCCAGGGACTGTCAGTCAGCAGGCCTATTGCCCCGGTTCTTGCTGTGTATGAGGGAAGAGCGCTGCCCTCTGCAACATATGGTGCCAAACTTTGGGGTGGTGAAAATGTTCAAGATTTAGTCAGAGCGAAGAACAAATTTATAAGAGATTTAGTATCCCTCCCTACCTCAACTCCGCTGAAACCCCTTTTCTCTGACATGGGCAAACGCTCTATTTTAGATATAGTTCATCTTCGCCCCTTGTTGTTTTGGGTGCGCCTGAGGAGGACCCCGGAGCTAGCAAACTATACTTTGGTGTTGGATGAACTAATCACCTTGAACAGTGTGAGTAAAATACAGTGGGTAAATAAACTAAGGCAACTGGTTACGAAGCTGGGTTTGACAGAATTCTGGACTACTCAGTCCCCTCCCCCAAAGCTAGTAGTCAAGAAAATTTACTGGGAATGGGTAGACGCAGAAGAACGGAGGAATCCGAATTGGGGCCCCCTAACCACACAGTTCCTGGAACATAAGCCAACCAGGAAGTTGGAACCGTTTCTAGACTTCATCAGAATATCAAGAGATAGATCACTTTTCTTAAAGATGAGGTATGGGACTTTACCCCTTAATAAATTCACGGAACGCTGGAAAGGTTCAAGGGCCCTAAACGGTACATGCCCATGCTGCCCCTGTAAATCAGAATCTTTACCACACTTTCTGTTTGGTTGTAAAGCTTACAAAAGGGCAAGACCGAGGTGGCTGAAACCAGTCTGTATGGAGCTGGGGGTTAGAGATTTCCGGGTTGCCCTCCGTATCTTCACAACAGATACAACATCCTCCCTTATTGTCTGCGGAGTGGCAAAATATTTGTCAAGTGCTTGGCTCACTCGAATTAGGTTTTTAAATGCTAATAAAGTGTAGCCTTTATATATATTGCTAGTAATTTATATATGTTTCTCATTATCACTGCACTTTAAATTCTGCCTTCAAATGGCTTTTTATTGTAAATTTTGTTTTATTCTCTTACTATATGAAAATGTATATTTTTAACCAAATTGTTTTTATATGAGTGTATGTACTTTTATGATATGCTAATATCGAATAAAGTATTACTACTACTACAATAAACAGTCTAATGTCAATGTAGTTAAAAATATTATGAATATTTAATACATATAGATGTCTGGAAACTGTTTGCAATTTGTAATGTATTTACTGTTTACTGTTTTATTTCTTTATTCCGGCCACTTTGGCCATAAAAGACACACATATATACCACATAGAACATAGAATCATAACAATATACACATACAGGTCTTTTCTTGTTTTTTAAAAAAGAGTTTTAAAAAGAGATTATCTCTAAGAATACAAAATTCATTACAAACATCCTCATTAAAAAAGACACCAAGTGCTCCATTGCATTTTTGAACTGATAACTAAGCATATACAAGGTTGCTGCTCAAAGTACTTGACCAAACTTCCTGCGAACAATGTACACAGAGTAAAGAAACCTACTAATACTAAATACAATGGGCTGGAAAGTATTGGTTTTGATAATCCTATATGCCGTGATACAAGATCTTGTTCCTAGGAGGGTGCACATGGGTTTGATCCATCTTTTTAGAGCTTTCGAGTATGCTTTACAAATAAACAGCATATGGACCTCATCCTCCGTACAAGAATCTAAGCACATAGAACATTTCCCATTTGTAACATTTGAACATCCCAGATTTCTCTTAGACCAACGTTCTATATTGGAATTCAGCATGAGATTCCCGTACCTGAATTTCAGAAATAGAGACTTCGCAAGGGGAGGCTCTATTTCGTCTAGAAAAACTTCAAAGGAAGGTTCATCTTTGAAGGTAAGAATTCTTGGGTCAATGACCCAGTTCTATTTTCATTCACTAACCTGTTAGTTATATAGGACCAGAAGGCTCGTTTCACCATAGATTTGGCGAATGGTGGTAAGTTATCTGGATTCTCCCACAACTGAGACAAGCCCAGAATTGAGAGCCATTTTTTGATGTGTCTGAGCCATAAAATGGAATGGAAGGAATCTAGACCCATTATTTCTTGAAGGCCCTTCCTATAATCGGCTAGTTCTACGGTAAACCATATCCTTATCCAGAACATTAATGGTCTAATGATTGTGAGATTATCAGTTCTTTTAAGGTTCAGGTCAAATTGGAGGGGGATCAACGGCGTGCTGGTGGGTACCCTTACAATTGATCTCATAAATTTATTATCCAGTCCATGGAAGCTATCCCTTGCCCAAGGTCCCCATATCTCAGCCCCGAGGTCCCCATATCTCAGCCCCGCAAAATGCTTAATCTAGTAAGCATTAATTACGAGGGGCAATTTTCTTTTCTTGATTTAGTGCTACAGTTATGCTCCTTCGTGTTCTTTTACCACCAACATACATTTTGTTCAATACCTTGTAATGCCTCTTTCTCCCTAACTGTATACTTGAGAAAGACTTAGATCTTCCATCTGTGCAAACCACTATTTATTCTAATGTGTTCACCATAATTCCAATATGGTACGTCCCTCAATGTTAAAAACAGGGGGGATGTGTTAGACTCAGTCATGTACTGGAGGTGTTGCGCTATTTCTTAATTCTTTATTTGATAGGAGCAATTTTTTATGTCCCGGTTGAATAGCGTGAGATGTGGTCTCAATACCAGAGAGGACTGGGAGCGTATTATTCAATAAGATGAAGCATCATAGACAATAGTTGTGAGGAAACACAGTGGGGGTATTTTTTAATCAACCGTAAGAAATTTGGAAATGAACTCCCCACGTAGAAGGAAACAATCTATCGACGGTTTTCTCTTAGCAGATATAGACATTCACACGATGGCTCATTAATATGGTGTGTATTTTCAACTATTAGGCATCTCTTTGTGATGCCGCTATGCTAGTACAGTCGCTCGTTTTGCATCAGGTT
Source organism: Lissotriton helveticus (assembly GCF_964261635.1). Lineage (NCBI taxonomy): Eukaryota > Metazoa > Chordata > Amphibia > Caudata > Salamandridae > Lissotriton > Lissotriton helveticus. Next base: position 46,925,435 of record NC_136057.1, on the reverse strand, counting down.
GAATGACCTCCATTCTGTATTAACAATAGATATAGCCAGCAGCTGAGAGCATTTGTATGAGGCTGCTAACATAACACATTGAAAATTGCATAAGAGGTCAATTAGCGGCCCTCTATCATTCACTACGTAATAACCGAGTTGGCAGTTTGCGGTAACATAGGGATCTAATAGAAAGACTTGTAATTAGGATCATAATCTAAATTTGCCCCTTCTATATTTCTTCTATTTCTGATGAAGACCTGACGATGACATTGTGTCCAAATGCTGCAGTCATGGCACCATAGTTACGCATTTCACAAAAAGCCACAAACAAGTCCATCAGCTCTTTTGCTTGCTCGAGCTGACCTTTAATCAAAACATTACTATTATCACGATGATATTGTGCCTAAAAGGTGTGGTTTAGTCACCATAGTTACGCGTTCCACAACAAGCCTATCAGTATCTGCGCTTGACAGAACTGACCGCTAACATAATGCTAAACGGTTACTATGACAGTGCGTTATAAATTAGGCCTATCAGTGTTTCTTTTTGTTCGTGTCGCCCTCCAATTAGCGTACACGTAGTAAACCCGAGTATCAACAAGCTGCGCGGTTTACTCGTAATTAAGACCGCAATTGGATAAGACGAAGACGAATAAGAGAGGGGTTAAGTCAGAACCAATGAAAAGAGTTAGACTATTTAAGCGCGATTTTTTCCGTACATGGCACAAACGCGCTTTGAAAACTGAGGGATTCCAGTCCGGTCGAGGAGCAGGGAGGCCGAACCTTTGATACTAGGTGAGTGCAAGTAGGCCGTTTGCTGTTCATCATAAGTTAGGAGAATTGCAAGTGTACTTTGTAGGTTAAGCTACACTGTGGGACCATTTAAAAACATCAATTAAGTAATTTAAATAACCTCCAATAATATCTGGAGTTTAGCAACATGACCAATATAATCAAGATACTTGCTAATAACCGATTGTTTGTGACTATAAAATAGTACCGAAGGCGTAGTTACATTCATCTGTATAGTTCTTAAAACGAATGTCCAAATTAATTGAATCCATACGGTATCAATGGATACCAACTTAACTTAAACGAACCGTTGGAATGCTTAATAAAATTAGTAACATGAAGAGAAGGCTCATTTACTTACGAATGCCTAAAATGTTTATATGCAGCCCTTTTTTTTAATGTACACAAAGGGGCCATATAGCCTTTATACGAGCCATGATAAAACAGGGTCGGTTAGTAGCCTATTAGGTACAATCAATCAAATAGGTACAAGATTCACCCTAATGAAAAGAAGGTGTGTATACTTTCAGTTTGTCACAAGGATAGCTAACACTAAACAGAGCACTAGTGATATCGCTTATTTTTTCAGATTGGTAACTGAATGCAGGGAGGTCAACCCCCAAGCCCGTAGTGCCATAGCAAAAAGAAGGCCTTCGGCTGCAGCGATTGCCATATTATATAAAAGGTGAGTGCCGACTCATGCCAACCATCTATACATACCGGTTCAGGGTATAGGGCCCTTCATAACGTTATCTTCCCCTTTGTTTGTAGAATTTTAATTCAGAAAAAATCTTTCGACACATTATCGGTGTCTCCCCCGGACAGCTTATAGCTGGCACCAACTTGTCAAAGGTAAAAATGACAAAAATTTGAATAACGAATGGCAATTCTATAAGAGATATTAAGTAAAATCTGGCTGAAAAAATACTCTTATACCTTACAGTCCCCAAAATCGATGGGATATGCCAGCAGAACACTCTTATCAAATAAAGAATTAAGAAATAGCGCAACAACTCCAGTACACGACTGAGTCTAACACATCCCCCCTGTTTTTAACATTGAGGTACGTACCATATTGGAATTATGGTGAACACATTAGAATAAATAGTGGTTTGCACAGATGGAAGATCTAAGTCTTTCTCAAGTATAAGGTTAGAGAGAGAGAGACATTAAAAGGTATTGAACAAAATGTATGTTGGTGGTAAAAGAACACGAAGAAGCATAACTGTAGCACTAAATCAAGAACAGAAAATTGCCCCTCGTAATTAATGCTTACTAGATTAAGCATATTTTATTGTTTTTAAAGAAAAAAGAAAAGGAATGTCTGTGACCAATTACGGTTTGGTAATTTTGTGTTTTTTTAACAATGCAGAATCTGTCCTGAAGAAGGTGTTTTATTCACAAAAAGCCGAAAAGGCTGCGTCGACACTTGTTTGTTCCTGATTCTATTTTATCTTTTTTATACCATTTATGTACTCTATGTAATTATGTATTATGTGATTGATTATTACATTTTGTGATTCGTATATACTTATGTTGATTAGCATATGTTTTTCTAAATACATTACAAATTGCAAACTGTTTCCAGACAGCTGTATGTAATAAATATTCATAATATTTTTACTACATTGACAATAGACTGTTTATTAATTCTTGAGCTAATGTGTTGATCTGATGCAGATGATTACTATACCAAACTTGTAACAATATACTTTTAGTTCTACCTTGCCTCTCTCATAATCGGTATTTCATGTTTGTGTGATCAATTAAGTTGCACTTTGTTGCATTAAGCTTTGCAGTAATTGATAGGATATTACAGTTGTGTTATTTTGGGACACCCCTGTGTTTCTCTACTTATCTCCCCTGGTCCCACAAACCAAGGTAGGGGGCCTCCTTATCTTTTTTTACATCTTCACTCACGGCAACCATCACTCAGGTTATACCTGATTGCTCGGGTCTCAAGGGGGGGGGGGGGCAGGAGGGGAGAACACAAAGAAGATCAGCATGTTTCAGGGACATCCTATGTTTCACAGTTATTCACCTATTTAGATACTTGTAACGAAGACTACGTCCAGATTCGCTTTAGAGAGGAGGGGGCGGGGAAGAGGAGACTGGGGGGGAAATTGGAAAGGAAAGGAGGGAGGAGAACAATACAATTGCAGAGATTTTCCGACTCGCCATCTCTTAAAACAAACCATTAATGGCTAGCAAAGGAATTCTTAGGTTTATGTCTGTTAACGTTTGTGGGTTGAATGATAACGGGAAAATACAGAAAGTGGCGCAAGGATTAAGGTCTTTAGGAGGGGATGTTATATGTCTCCAAGAAAACCATCTGGAGAGATCACAAAAACAGCTGTTGGACACGCTAGGCTATAAAATCATAGGAGCTACCACACAAGGAGAAAAAATTAAAGGGGTGGGAATATTGGCCGAAAGAAAACTATCTATTAAGAGCCCAAAGGTGAAATCCGACGCACTAGGTAGATGGGTGATAGCGGAATGTCATCTTCCTACAGGCACCCCCTTCACACTATGCTCAATCTACGGCAGCAATACTGACGATCCAAGCATTATTAATCAGATATCCGGGGAGCTAGCCCATTGGCCCACTCCAATAATTCTATGTGGCGATCTTAACATCAACTTGCCGCACGATCTAGAACTAGGGAGTGAAAGGAATTACAAAGGCAGGAAACCTCTAGTCTATAATGCATTAATGAACCTAGCGCAAACACACGGGCTTAAGGATGTTTGGTCTAAACTTAACCCTTCACAACCTGGATACACATATTTCTCATTTCCACATCAAACATTCGCCAGGTTAGATTATTTCCTGATCTCGTCTTCTCTGCTAGACAAATGCTCAATAGGCCTAGCCCCACGTTTTAAATCAGACCACAACCCACTCATTCTGACGGTTAGGGGGTTCGAGATTGGGAAGGACACCCCCAGGTGGAGCTTTGAGAAAGAAATTCTACAGGATACTAGCTATCGGACCCATATGCAGGCCTGGATTCAGGAGTTTCTTGAAATAAATGTGGGGTCAGCATCCAACACAGTAGTTTGGGACACGGTAAAAGCTGGTATCCGGGGAGACGCTAAGATTCTCAATTAGGAAAAATAAAACAGAAAAGCAGTTAATAACCGACCTACAAATAAAGCTAACTGCAGTAGAAACCGCATTAATCCAAAGGGTCCAGAACGGAGCTGAAACAGAGAATATACAAACTGAAGCAACACTGATTAAGGCTAAAATAGGAGCAATATTCTCGGAAAGAGCTGCATCTAAGTGGGCAGCCGCCGGTGAGACACTATATGAGTGTGGCAACAGTACTGGCCATCACCTCGCCGTCAAAACAAGACAAAAAACGGTAAACTGCGAAATATGTACGATCCGTCTACCTTCAGGGATAGAAACCAGTGATTTTAATAAGATACAAGAGGGTTTTCAAGATTTATATGGAACTCTTTACTCAGAAGGAAACACCCAGCCTGACAACTTAGCAGAGCAAGAAATTACCAACTACTTGCAGGACATCGAACTAAGGCAACTTAATACAGGCGACTCTGCCCAGTTAGAGAATGTGCCAGAATGGGACGATATTACAGCTGCCCTATTCAGTGTACCCGATGGTAAAGCGGCGGGTATAGATGGTATCCCAGTAGAATTTTATAAGGTCTTTGCGCCCCAAATAAAGCATTTTTCTTGACATAATCACCACTATTTTTAACGGAGGGCCACCCCCGCGTCCTGGTCTAATGCAAAAAATTCTATCTTCCCAAAAAAGGATAAATCACCTTCAGAAATTGGTTCTTATAGACCCATTACCTTGATAAACTGCGACTCTAAGATCTACTCCAAGTTGCTCGCAATCAGACTGTCCATGGTAATAGAATCTCTGGTCTCCGAGTGGCAACATGGATTCATTCCAAAAAAGGGTACCACGGAGCATACACGGAGAGCCATCACCCTGTTTGATGCCGCACAGGTGTCAGGAGAGCCAATGTCCCCGATTTTACTAGACGCCGAAAAGGCATTTCACCGGGTCTCCTGGCGGTTCCTGTGGGGCATCATGGAGAGGATGGGGTTTGGACAAAAGTTTAAGCAGGCAGTGCAAGCACTATACTACCATCCGACAGCCTGTCTAGTGTTAAACGGGAGGCTCTCCAAAAACTTTAGTATCTCACGAGGCACCAGGCAGGGTTGTCCCGGCTCCCCTCTGCTGTTCGCTCTTTATATAGATCCCCTAATAAAAAAAATAGAGAAAGATCCGGCCATTCAAGCCATGAGCACACAGGGACTGCAAACAAAGATACTGGCTTACGCAGACGACTTGGCCATCACCACCCCTGATCCCGAAAATGCTATGATGGCACCCGAAGCAGAGGCCTATAGGTTTGGACAAATCTCAGGATACTCGCTAAACAGCTCCAAAACTCAGATAATAACTAATAGTGAAATTCACTGGAATAACAGCAGGGTAGTAACAAAAGCAAAGTACCTGGGAGTGACTATAACTGCAAATTTGGACAACCTGGTAGCAGAGAACTTAGTCCCTTTGGCCACTGATACGAAAAAGTCCCTTAAGGCAATTAACAATCTGCACCTTAGTCAAGTCAAGTCAAGTCAGTAGATTTGTATAGCGCGCTACATACCCGGAGGGTCTCAAGGCGCTTAAGAAGGGAGGGGAATTACTTGTCAAATATCCAAGTTTTAAGTTGCTTTCTGAATGCTAGGTGGTTCTGAGTGAGACGAAGGTGAGTGGGGAGTGAGTTCCACGTTTTAGCTGCGACAATAGTGAGAATATGCAACGTAATTAAGATGACATATTTTCCAAAATTACTTTATTATTTTCGCTCTATTCCGCTAGAATTCACCAAGATACAGCTAGCAATGTTTCAGCAAATTTTTACACAATTTATTTGGGCGTACTCACAGCCTAGACGGGCCCTGAAACAACTGACACTTCCTAAAGAACGGGGATGGGCATTGCCAAACATAGTACTCTATTATTGGGCATCAGTCTTACAATATAGTACCGAATTAATCACAACACATCCTTGCCCCTCTTCCACTGAATTGCCATCTCCTTTCCGGATGTTAATAGGAGAGGAAGCTCGCGGCTGCCTTTTCAGACAGCTATCCTACGGATATTACAAGCGAGTTTGGTTTAAGACACTGATGAACTCTTTTAAGGTATTTTCTAGTATACGCAGGATTTATGGTCTTGGAAGGTTTAATCACTACACCCCCCTTACTCAAAATCAAGATCTGCCTGGCAATTTTTTACCTAAGTTACCTAGCAGAATGGTACAAAGCTGGTATCTTAAAACTAGGGGACCTAATTTCAAACGAGAGAGTGAGCACATTTTTAGAACTTCAAAGCAAATTTGGGTTAAAACAGCAAGATGTCTTCAAGTACACAGCTATTTATAGCTTTCTCTCACGGAAGGTGGGGGGACTGGCTGGGTTCTCAGAGGTTAAAATTATCAATATGCTATCAACTTCGGTAGCCCCACAAATAGGGTCTTTCTATGCCATTTTAACTCTGAACACACCAGATGATCTTCCTAGAATAGCTGACAAGTGGTCATCAAAATTGGAAGCACCACGAAGCCTGTTTTTTAAATCCGTGGAACTTTCACAGAGAGACTTACTGTCAGCTAAATTGCAAGTACAGCTCTTCAAAACCATTTTTTTCTTATATTTAACTCCTAGCAGAATTGCAAATTGGATCACGGGGGAGGGAACAACATGCCCACGCTGCTCAGCGGTTGGAGCTGACTCAATCCATCTTTTTGCTACCTGCCAAAAACTGTCCTCTGTCCTGTCTAGAATACAGGAATTCTTGGGAAAGTTTGTTTCACAAGACTATACACTGACCCCCACAACTATTATGCTAGGGACCTGTGAAACACTAAGGCGGACTAGAGGAGGCGCTTTGGTGTTTGTAGCTATGACAGTTTGGAGGATCTGTGTAGCCTACGGGTGGAAAGACGCAGACCCGCCACCATTCTCTCAGTGGCTAGCCAGGCTAATGGCGACATATCATCTTGAGAAAGCGATATACGCTAAAAAAGGTCGCAAAGGGAAAAGGAGAGGGATAGACATATGGGAACCTATTACCACATGGCTTGAACGCTCAGACTAAATCTCTATATTTAACTCTTCAATTCCTTAGCACCTCCAACCTCCAGATCTCCCTTTTCATTTTTCTTTTTCTTTCTCTCTGTTCTGCAAGTCCCATTACACTTCTAGTTTTTGAAATTCTCTCACGATGCTTTATTCGTATGCACTTTGATGTTCCTGATTAATATTTTGATCTTTATCCTTCTATTGTGTAAAAACGGGGTGGGGGGGGAGGGGGGACACCACTATGTCAAGCTCTGTATATTTTGCAAATCTTGAAAAAAAAAATGTTTTTAATGGAGAAATTTATAAAAGAGTTGTGTGGATCCACTGGTGAATAATTGCTGCTATCCCACCTCCTTTCTCGTAGATCATTCTCTTTTGGTCATCTCGGTATGGCTTCTGGAGATCTGGAGTAGATTCCTCTGACAACCAGGTTTCAGTTAAGAACAGGATATCCAGCTTTGAAGATTCTAATAATTTGAGTATTTCCACCTTTGCCGAGGGAGAGTGGGTTTAGTAAAGCCGCTTTTAACGACTCCTCAATCTGAGGATGTAGAAGAGTCTTATTGTTTGTTGGTTCGCAGTGAGGGCTGTTGAGTACCAGTATGTGTGGCTGGCATACACGCAATTTACCTCTAAAAACAAGACAAACATGGGGGAGATACTAAAATCTGTGTACCTGAAAGACTTTAGATCTTATGCAGAATATGAGAAATATTGAGTATACTACCTGATTTCTGGTCCCAGCAGTGGCGGCCAGGTGTGCCTGGGAGCAGGCAGGCTTGTCTTTGGCAAAATGCTTGCAACGCACATGCCAAATGTTTGCAATAAACACGAACACACAAAAAAAATTGCTTTAAAAAGTCCATTCAATTGTGTATTCACAGATGTGACACAAACTCCAACTCTCATTTGTACAGCCTCACATTTCACACATCATTTAAAAAAGGATTAATGTAACAAACCAGATATCTCTTAACCACATTTTCAATGCTGCACAATTACACAGGCATTGTGCTCTGCACAAACACATGAAACACAATCCATCCCCAGGCACAAAGACCTACACACTGGAAATAAGTAATCAGATGGATTAGTCGCTTACACTCTCATATATAATGTTCCACCCAAGACAACCAATCACAAACAAACACATACACACTGTCTCGCACACACAAATCACTTCCATACATTTTGTAGTGAAAGGTTAGGCTTTGACCAAGCCATTCACAGGCATCAACTACTCCAAGAGACCTACACACAGGGTGGGCACAGATCTGTACAATCACATGTAACACCCCAAATATTCACGGCTCACTCTTCTCACAAAGGTGTTGCAGTCTCTTCAACAGAGCTGTGTCATCCCATAGTCTCTGAGGCAACACCCAATGTGGAATGCTGCTGAGGGAGTTGGAAGGTGTCAGTATCTGAGGAGGAAGCAGTTCTGTGGGTGGAGCATTCTGTAATATATCAATTCCTCCTTTCTATCACCACCATGGACATGCGATACTTCATATATTAGCGAGACGCAGAAATATGGAACAATGTACAAAGGTTCAATTCCAAATAGGAAGCCCCAAATATGTGTTGGCCGAGCCCCACAAATCATTAGTCTATCAACGAACTAGAACTCAGCTTCTTATGCTAGTTGTGAATAAAACAACCACCTTACTTTAGGGAACAAAGTGCGGATATCAAAGGGTTCAATGTACAGTACTGTGGACAAAGGTGCTTAATTAAGACATGTATTCTGAGAGAAGAAACTAACATTGTTCTGTAAAAATATGCATTGCAGAGACAACCTCCCACTGAATACAAACATCAAAGAACAAGGTCTAAGCAGGTTTTGGTGAAAATCAGTAACAACTGCAAACGGACCCCTTCTGGTCAAATGTATGACGTTACAACGCATACATTTACAACGCATGCACTTACAAAGCATTTTTTATATTGCAACATCCACTACAACAACTACAATACAACGCATTCCATTGGATCGCATGACACTACATCGCATTTTTAAAAACTACCTTTACAACGCATTTCATTACATCGCATACTACCTTTACAACGCAAACCATTACATTGCATTTAAGGTAAGTATTGGATAGTATGGGGATACAAATGACTATTCCAACTCCAGGGGGTGCAACAGTAGGGTAAGTGTTGGATAGTGGTGGGGTAAAAATTACTATTCTAACTCCAATGGTATGCATTGTAATGGTATACGTTGTAATGCCTGCATAGTAGTGAATTGCGATGTAGTATCATGCGTTGTAATGCCTGCGTTGTTGTGTCATGCCTTGTAAAGGATGTTGCGTTGTAATGCCTGTGTTGTAAGAGTAGTGCGATGCAATGGTTGCATTGTAAAGGTCGATTCCCATTTTCCAGATATAAAGGAGTTAAGACCACACACTAAGGCCACACTAAATCTTTGATGTATTATAACAAGGTCACAGAGTGACGCCCTTGAACAGTACACCGCAAGTCCTGAATTTCAGCAAGGATACATAGCTCGGATCTAAACACTGTTAATGGGTGTTTAAATATCATAATGCACTGTCCTTTAAAGAGCCACGGCTAAATGAAGGGATTCATATAGAACAGTGGGCCATGTAGTCTCACAATTATTAAACATCACACACACACACACCTGCCTACTGCATTCACACTTGAGTGTGAGAGGCTCGGGGCACCCCCCTCCATCTAACGCCTCACTGACCTGCTGAAAGTGAAGGGACCTGCAGACAGGCTCCTCCTTGCGCTGGACAGACGGACAGAGCACCAGGGCTTCTCCCTCCTCTGCTGCAGGTTGGGCTCCGCTACTGATGCTGATTCTGCCGCCGCTGACCCGGAAGCAGACACGTGTGAGAGCGCGGGCTTGGGCTTATTTCCGCCTCCGCTGCTTGTGCTGACGCTGCCCCAGGTGACCCAGACACTGTTGATCTCTCAGGCCTGAGGAGAGCTCCATCGGCTCCGTTGCTTCTGCCGACTCTGCCCCGGGTGACCCGGAAGTGAAACTGTTCATGAGTTTCCAACAGTGAAGGAGAAGAAACCCAGGAGAGAGGGTGAGACTGAGGAGAGAGGGTGAGACTAAGGAGGGAGGGGAGGGCACAGAGGGGGCAGAGGAGGAGGAGGAGGGAGGAGGGAGCGGAGGGGATGAGGGGGGCACAGAGGGGGCAGAGAAGGAGGGGAAAGGAGGGAGGGGGAGAGGAGGAGGAAGGAGGGGGGGAGAGGAGGAGGAAGGAGGGGGGGAGAGGAGGAGGAAGGAGGGGGGCAGAGGAGGGGAGAGGAGGAGGAAGGAGGGGGGCAGAGGAGGAGGGAGGAGGGAGGAGGAGAAGGAGGAGGAGGAGGAGGGAGGGGGGCAGAGGAGGAGGGAGGGGGGCAGAGGAGGGAGGAGGGAGGAGGAGGGAGGGGGGCAGAGGAGGAGGGAGGAGGGGCGGAGGGGATGAGGGGGGCACAGAGGGGGCAGAGAAGGAGGGGGGGAGAGGAGGAGGAAGGAGGGGGCAGAGGAGGAAGGAGGGGGGCAGAGGAGGAAGGAGGGGGGCAGAGGAGGAAGGAGGGGGGCAGAGGAGGAGGAGGAGGAGGGAGGAGGAGGGAGGAGGAGGAGGAGGAGGAGGAGGTGGGAGGGGGGCAGAGGAGGAGGTGGGAGGGGGGCAGAGGAGGGAGGAGGAGGGAGGGGGGCAGAGGGGGGAGAAGGGATGGTTGGTGAAGAACCTTCTAGTATGCTGTGGCTTGTTGAAAGTGCTTGACTAGACGTGTGTGTGTGTGTATGGGGGGTCCCTGCTTGGAAGTTGTGGCTCAATAGAGTGTTGCTTGGACACAAACCTATTAGGTGTCTTCATCGAATGGCTGTTGAGGGATGTTATTTTCATTGTGTGTGTGTGGGGGGGGGGGGCTCGTTGGGAAATAGTTTGCTTGGAAGTGGAGACTGGTTGTGAAGAGCTTGATGGGCTGTTGGGGCTTCTTTCCTTGGGCGTGGGGCTCTCTGGGGTATTGTGTAGGCATGTGGGTTGCTGGGGGCAGTCTCCAATGGATGTGGGTCAGGCAGGTTGCTATATGGTTGAATATGGGGAATGGATGGGGTGTTCTCCTTAAGATGTGGGTGTTCACAGGGCTAATTTTGCTTGGCTTTTGGGACTGGTTGGGGAAGTGTTATTTTGGTTTTATGCAATGTAGAGCTTGGGAAGAGCTTGCCACTGTGTCAGTCCATTTGGTGGTTTGCTCTTGATTGAACGTGGAATCACTATGGGATATTGCGTGGGCGCTGTTGCGGAGGGTTGTTCAGGACGTTGGGCTTGGTGTACCTTGAAATTGAGTTTTGATTGGTATTGTTTTGGTTACATGTGGTGCATGGCTGTGCTGTTAGTAAGGTTTGTTTGGAAGAGGGTGGGTAGATATGAGGGTTGGACTTACTCAGACATACGGGATGTTGGAAAGTAGCTGTTAATAAGGTCTTATTTTGGCTGGGTGTGGGGACTGCTTAAATCTACTTTGACTGGAGAGTGGGGCTGGTTCGAGGGAGCATGCATGGACGAGGGGGCTGGTTGGGAGTTGATCTTACTGGCGTCTACATCGTCCTTCATCTGATGGTGATGTTGATGGCACTTACTTTGTTTATCTGCTGCCAGCACATGTTGGTGGTCATGCTCAAAGGAGGGGTGCACTGAATAGGGTTTTGCGCACATGTGGAGGATAGTTTGGGTGCTTTACCTTTCAGTGGGATGTGAGGGCTCGTTTGATGTCGTTCCCTAGGGTTTATTGGTAGGGAGTCTTCTTTTCACAGCGGCTAGAGCAGTTTTATCAAGAGGTCGGAGTGCTGAAATCATGGAGCGCTGAAATCCTGAAACTACGCACCAGCATGAACTACTCCACTCAGTATCATCTGTGTAGGTGGAGGGGGCACTGGTAGGTGTGGGGGGAGGCGGCGCCAGTCTGACCCCGTCCCCCCATCCACAGGTTCTGGGGAGGAGGGGCCGCGCTCCGTGCGCTCTCACCCCTCCAGCCCCGGCCATGCCAGGGCTCCCCGGGCTCTCAGCCTAATTACCAGCAGCCGGGATGTGTCCTGAGGTGCCCTTGGCAGACACTGCCAGGGAGTGACGAGCAGACGAGAGGGAGGCGGGGACTGGAGCACCGGGGCAGGGTGTAGGGACAGGGAGCAGGGAGGAGACTGGGGACCAGGGAAGGGGCAGAGACCGGAACCGAGCTCGGTGTGGGGGCCAAGGGGCTCCTCTCCCAGTCCCCGCACACCCTCATCCCCTCCGCCGCCGCGTCGCACCGCTGGTAAGGAGAGGAGTGAAGACAGGCGCACATTAAAGAGACGATAAAAAGAGAGAATGGGAGCGACCCCACACCCAAGAGAAGGGGTACCACAGGTAATTAAAGAGCAAATCTCTCCTGGGAAATTGATTTCGTTGTACTAATTGATCCTAACCATCCATTATAACGTCCCCGATCACAACCACAAATAGAGACAACCAGGGCCCCAATAGTCAGCTAGGCAGAACAATACTCATAAACACATGATATGCAAAAGTAAATGAATTTAATATAATGTATAGAACTTACACAATGACTAAAAGTACTTAAACAAAAAGGTATTTCATCTGATACATACGTAATAAAAAACACCAGTGTGCTAGCAAGATAAACAAATAAAATAAAAAATGAGAGAACAACAAACAACAATGTATAATCAAAAAAACATCAAGAATTTGTTACTCCATGTAGGATTCATTGTTGTATTATCTCTTGGGTGTCCATGAATCATTTCATTTAGTCAATACCCAATCAAATCCTTGGATGTAACACCCAATAGTACGTTGACGCGTTTCGATGGCCTGTATATTATTATGCGCCACCTTCCTCAGGACAATGTACATAGAATATTCTCTTTCAATTTAAAAACACCAGTAAAACCTCACAATCTCACTGGGGTGGTTCAGGAACTGTTTCCACAATGTAGATGTATTCGCTGGGCACCTTGGGGCTCCATTATATCTTGGTGCTGGCACGCTCACTGCAGGGTGGTGTGTCCTCTGCCGGGAAACTGTTAAAAATGAAGCGGGCTCCAAACGCTTCTACAGTCGATACGGTAACTCAGGGGTTATCTATCCTCCCATGCGGTGTAGCCGATCCTTTTAAGCATCAATGAAATTTCTTTTAACGATGAAAAAGATTTAAGTGTCTTTCTTTAAAAAGTATCGGGGTGCAGTGACTCTAAGCGCATATGCAAAGTAGTTCCCCTGTATCCATCCCCAGTCTTCTTCCACTCCTTCTATGTATGCTTGATTAGAGCGGTGAATCTGTCAGCGGTGTAACAGCGCCCTCCCGACCGTCTTTCGAAAAGCACACTAAAGAGAGGCAAAGTGGGACGGGAAAAGAAGAGAGAACGTGAGAAGTAGAAGCAGTGAGGGGAATGAGGTGGGGAAAGAGACGGAATGAAGGATTGGAAGGCAATCAAAAGAGAGAAGAGGAGAAAACAGAGTCACAGTGAGTCAGGTGAAAACAACACAAGCAGGAGTGAGGAAACACGCTCGCCATGACGCCAACTTTTCTCTATTTCTGCCGTCCCACTTGGACGGACTTGGCCTGACTTCCTGCTGGCGTAAAAGGCTTATTATCTTCTTTATGGGCCCATCTGTTTGGCCCCATAAAGATAACAAACCTTTTACGCCAGCAGGAAATCAGGGCAGTCCATCCAAGTGGGACGGCAGAAATGGAGAAAAGAATACGTCACCAGGACCTATTTCCCAAAGGCTGGCCACCGTTTAGCATAAACGGTGACGCCGGCCAATGGGAAAGAGGGGCGGGGCTTAAAGCCCGCTAGTGACACTGACTAAAAAATATGCACAGCCTTTGCAGGCTCGACCTAAAAACAAGTCTACCCCCCCCCCCCCCCGACATAAACACACATGACACCTTTGGGAACAGCTCGGGTACTGAAGTAAATCATACTTGGTAAAGAAAGGGTGCTCCACCCCTCGCAAGAATGGGCTTGTGTCAGAATCATAATTCAGGCCCCTCTACCCGCTTTGGGTCCCGGTGGCACTGTACCTGCTGTCCCACTGATAACTATGCCTCTGCAAAGCGCATGAGACGAGGAATATGACACAGCAATTTAATTCCCGTGGGACTCGGACCGAGCGACTCAGGGTTTTGAAACCAGACGGGTGATCATTACTCAACTCAATGGCAGCCCTCCTATCGGCAGCAATACAATGAAAGGTTGGGATGTCCTACGGCGAATACATATTTCTACAGACAGCACGCAACCCACTATAGCAATGGCAGAAATCCTGCAGTGTATCATCGCAAGGGGAGGCACAACTAGAGCTACCAAGGGCCAAAACAGTAGCTTATGTTCGAAATGAGTTACTTCAATCAACAACATGCTCTTCACCTGGGATTCCAAGGTCCCACTGCAGCCTGTGGGTATACACTGTTACTAGTTAATATATTGCGCTGCTAACCATTCGAGCTTTCCTTAAAAAACAAAAAAAATTGAGAGCACCACCATATGGCGTTCTCTCATAAACAATTGGCAGTGTTTAAAAAAATAAGTGCTGAGCACTTGAACACTTGGAAACACCGGCACAAATTAAGCACTGCTCTACACTCTTCTTTAGGTCTTGCTAAGCCAGCGCATGCGCTGCTCGGAGAGACATTTAGTAGGTGAGTTTTCAAAGTGCTATTGGCTGGCCTAGCGCTTGCGTTCACGTGAGCGTGCAGGCCAGCCATCTGTCTTTCATTAGCACCACTCGACCGCACGTCTTTCGCATTGATCGCGATCACTTTTGCTTTCACGGCCGTTACTTTTACGCCAATTACCTCCTCTGAGGGACAGCTGGCAAAGAGCTGCCGATTTGTCGGTCATTTTAATAAAGTGGGCTATTGAGTAAACTCATGCTCCTGATTTACGTGTGATCTGCACTTACACCTTCGAATTCAGGTAAGGCCAACTCGGCCTGTCATCCTTCTGATGTCATTAGGTCGTAGTAACTCCTGCTGTCTGATACGCATATACGCGACCAACTGCTGCGTTAAGGCGACAAGTTATCAGTGACCTTTAGTTAATACAAAAGGAAATGCTTTATTTAAGTAGCATTAGGCTTCAGGGGTTCACTAATTGGCTTTTGCGACCCCCCTCACACACACACTCAACATCGACGTTCTGCTTTGCTCGTGGCTCGACACTATTGCGCACATCTGCCCCTGTAGTATCCCTGCCTCCTCACACTGTCTCTTCTGACGCGTTTGCGAGAGTTAAACATAGTTGTTCCCTCTTATGTTAGAGCGAGGACGCTATTTCCCACCCAATGATGCTTGAAGGGAGTCGGACAGCCAGAGTGTAGAGTTCGTTGACTACTTTTCTGTGGTGCTGTCTGAAGCCTGATGGGGCCGAGCCACTCTAAACGGGATCCAGGTCAACAATAGCCGGTCACATCACAAAAGGTGTGGCTTAATGGCTCAAATGCAGCATTTTGTCCCAGCTCCAGGCGGCATGTTGTATGCATATTGCCGATGTGCAACAAGAGGACGTTAGTCTATTCATTATCTTGCTTGGTGTTGCACCTGGTACCTTCAGCCCCCCCACCCCACCCTTACGTTGACTGTCCCTGTTGTAATTGCATTTGTATAGCGCCTAAACCCTCTTGAGATGTCGAGGAGCATCAGCTGAAGCCAGCACGGTAGGCCATGGGGTAGTGTTTGGATGAACAAATGTGTGTTTAATTGCGTTCATGTTTTGGGGTCCTGTGTGTCTAGAAGTGTGCTTTTAAGTGCTTGGCGGTGTGAAGGTGCGACGTGGGAGCAAGGAGGTGGCAGTAGCTGAATGCACTCTGTTGCACAGGTCCTGCGCATGCACAATTCGTGGCTGCTTATCTCTGGAGGGATGCGCCTTTGGACGTATGCAGGCTCTGTGTAATGTTAGTTGTGGAGGCGCAGGAGGTAGGGGAGAGTGCAGAAACGAATGCTGAGCGCTATTCTGTAGCCAGGGATTGTTGCTTTAGAGGCAGAGGCTGCAGGGACGGGCTAGATTTAAGTCTCCCAGGGTAGATGTTGTTGTAGAGGGTGGATTATTGCACTTTAACCTACTTTAATGGGAGAGCCATTCCACCCTTTGTCCCCATGTTCTTAGTAAAAAGTTCGATTGGTTTTGGAGGGTTGTTGGTGAGTACACCATTGTCGCGTGGTTTGCATAGAGGTAAGTGGCCATGTCATGAAGGTCTTCCTTGCTCACCCTATGAGGATACAAAACCAGCCCGTGGTCTGAGAATGCTTCATCCAGTCTGGATAAATATTTATTCTGGAAAACCAAGTTGTCTATAATGCAGTGATTCATCTGCACTCAACCCACTGCTTGTAAGTAATATTCAGTTCTTCCCTATTGTGTTTGAACTAGAGTGGCCCAGGGGTCATGGCTGTGGGCACATGGGGCATAAAAAAAACCATAATACATGAGTGACCCCAAAGGGTGTGTGAGTTTTCTCTCTCTCTCCCATTCTAGGAGCTGCATGTTACCTCTCCACAGATCACAGCTTCATGTACTTTGCTTTCTGAGTCTCTTCCTGTGGTTGTCATGTACTGTCTTGCTCAGGCCAAGGGCACAGCTTGGTCAGTAAGATTGGGGTGCAATGAAGTTCTGATTTTATGAACAATCTCGCTGGCAATGCTTGTTAAAATAGACCATGAAAAGCAGGACATGAGGGGGTGTAACTAACCCTTCTTTAGGGCCTTCAAAACAGGCAAGACAGTGTAATGCTGCAGGGATGGTGGAGGAAATCTATAAAAAAAAAGCTTTTTTGTGGTGACGCTGACTTGAGAAGTACCTATTCCTATAAATGAAGTGGAGTGAAACAGGTGATTGTGTGAGGTGTGAGGTAGACCATGTAGTGTATGGTGATACTTTTTAAAAGATGCATAGTCAGAGAAGCAGTTTGAAAACCTCCTGGAGATGAGGCTTATCGCTAACGGCCTGGAACAAGTGAACCCAAATCCTGCGCTTGACCAAGTCATGAAGTTTTACTCTTGAAGAGCAGCTGTATCTCGGGGCAGTGCAGGCACCTGGGTGATGTTCAAGACCCCAAAGGGCATTTAAGCCATCGGTGGCATTGAGCACACTCCACCCTGCCCTGCAGACCAGGCCCTGGATACAAGCTTCTTTAGAAATAGCTTGGGAGATTAAACTCACTAGCTGCACAGCTCATTCTGTCCAGCAGGCAACTATAAAAATGTTAAGATAACTCAAATGATCTTTCTGCTGGAGAGCCAGCGGAGTCTGGTGGGTCATCCTAAAGTATCGTAGAAGCAGGGCTCGAGTCGGGGTACCACGCAGGTGGACGGCGTCCCCCCACTTATTTTACCGGGTGGACGGCGTACCCTCCGCCGCCCCCCCCCCCCCCCCCCCCCCCCCCCCCAAACAGCTGGACTTCACTCTTTGGCCTCTCTGGGACGAGATCGGAGCTCACAGCACTCTGCTCATGCGCTGACTTCTCAGATGCAATGGGATCTAATGGGTGACCGAGGGTAGGCAATGAGCCCGATGGGGCAAGCCACCTTTTCTGACGTCACTTCCTGTTGTGACGTCACTTCCGGTGACAGCGTCCCCCCCACTTCTTTTTTAGGACTTGTACCCTGATTAGAAGGTTTATATACCTGCTACAAAGAATGTGTAACCTGTACAGCACGGAACAGTTTTTTGTAGATAGCTCAGTGGTCTGCTTATGTCACAGATCCTTTTCTTACAGTTCATAAGTTACAATCCTAATATAACGCATTGAGCTATGAACTCATCAGAGCAGTATGGTAAAGGTTAGAAAGTTATGTATATTTTTTTAAGACTTTCGGTATCCTAATGTTGATGGATTTTGTAGAAATACATTCTTAAGGCCATTCCTTGTAAATGTTGTGTGTGTGCTTCAGCAGACCAAGCAGTTTTGAAGTATCCTGCCTCCCAGTATGGCTGACGTGACTTCTACACCCTGTAGTCTTCATTGTTATGTAATAATTGGGGGCTCTTCACTTTGGACGGGGAGTTAGAACAGACTGTTTTAATATTTTTAAACTGTTCGTCTGGCACTATTTGCACTTTAATCTTTGGCATTCCGTTACCTATCCACCACCTTCGAACCCCGGTCCCCGCAGACGACTAGGTGCTGCCGGGGGACGCTTTGGGGGTTAGCGGACATCTTGGGAGGACGGGCAGGTGTGGACTAGTTGCTTGGTATACCCCGCCCTCCGCTACTACATAAACCACGCTCTTTTGCAGCACTGGCTGACTAACAGAGGTAATCTATCCTCCCTGAGGCGGAAAGCCAGGGAATCAGGACAGACTGTTTTAATATTTTAAAACTGTTTATCTGGCACTATTTGCACTCTAATCTTTGGCATTCCGTTACCTACCGTCTCCTCCTCACCACCTTCAAACCCCAGTCCCCGCAGACGACTAGGAGCTGCTGGGGTACGCTTTGGGGGTTAGCGGACATCTTGGGAGGAAGGGCAGGTGCGGACTAGTTGCTTGGTATACCCCGCCCTCCAGGGTATAAATGACGTCAGCTACTCGACCGCGCAGCGGGCGCGCCGGCGGCGCGCCAAAGGCAAGCCCGTCTGCGCCCGTCCGCGCCAGACTGCTGCCAGGTGCCAGCCACTCTGCCAGTTTCACCATAGATGGGGTCCCTACCCCATGGCTAATGTGAAGATTATTTATTCCAGGCAAGAGCTTTTCAAGCTTGCCAACCTTGAATATAAACAGGAATGCTCTAACGCCCTGATGCTCTATTGTAAAAATCAGTTTCCCATATATTTGGAAGGCCCTATTGCCTGTCGCCACTGCAAATTCCAATGTCTTCATGTTAACTCCCATGTCATGGAGGATACTCAGGTTGACCACAACTGGACAGCTTTCTTAGCCAACGTGTGTTCTCTCCCCAAACATGCAACCCACATCTGGGATCTTCTTACCTCCTCGAAGCCGGATCTCGGGTTTCTTACAGAAACATGGATCCCGCCCCGGCCATAGCTACAGCCCTGCCGGATGGATACAGGATCCTGAAATTAGATAGACCCAAGAAAACGGGTGGTGGGATCGCCGTTGTTTGTAAGGACCCCATTAAAGCAATCATCTTAGACCAACATATGAGCACAGAACTAGAAGTGATTGTATTTAGGATAGATCTCCATTCACAACTCAGTTGGAAAGGTGCACTCGTATACCGTCCCCCAGGCCCTATCGCTAAGTCGATCAACACTCTCTCTGAGATAATTGCACCCCATGTCATATTCACCAACAGATTCATCCTACTGGGTGACTTTAACATCCACAGTGAAAACAACCGGGACTCCGAGACCATACACTTTTCCGGAGAAATATTCCCTCTAGGCCTGATTAAGAAAAACAATGCACCCTCTCATAATGCAGCTCATACTTTAGACCAAGTACTATCGAACTCCCAAGACCTAATCTACAAACAAACACTTCCACTAACCTGGTCGGACCATCATATGATCACATTCAACTTAGCAGGTCCCAAGGCGAACGTACCCAATAAAAAACCAGGAACGTGCAGTTTTAGGCAATGGCGCAAACTTTCACCAGCGTCCTTTGCAGAAGCATTCCATGTCTTCCCGCTATCCCCTGATAATACAGTCGAGGAACACCTCACACCCTTTCATGAGGGTATCAATCTAACCTTAGATGCCACCATACCCACAAAGAAGGCTGCCACCCTGGCTCGCCGGCCACAAGCCGCCTGTTACACACAAGAATTAAAAGCAGAAAAAAGTACATGTAAAGCACTGGAACGTACCTGGCGACGATCTAAAACACAATTAGACAGGGATAACTTCAAAGAAATGCAGAGAAAATATTATAAGAATCTCAGAAACACCCGCAAAAAACACATAGCATCTCAAAACACTCCACACCTCCAAAACACTCTTTCAGGTTCTTAACTCCCTAGTCAACCCAAAAGCCTGCAGTCCTGAGAACGAACCATCCCAATTACTTTGTGACAATATTGCCAACTTTTTAACACAGAAAATAGAGGATCTCTACGCAAAATTCCCCCCCCCCCTAGTTTCCAAGAGCCAGATAGAGACATCCCCCTGTGAGCTCCCTCGCGCACTCCCAGCTCCCGTTAAGAGCGTTCCCTCTTCTCACCATAGGAGAAACCGAAACCCTGCTCAAATCAGCCAAGTCAGGATCCCCCAAAGACCTCATACCGGCAAAAATTGTTAAATCTCTTGCTGCTGAACTTGCTGGACCTTTGGGGGTAGTTTTCAACAGCTCAATCACTGAGGGTAAACTTCCGAAGGAATGGAAAGATGCACAAGTTATGCCAATTAGAAAAACCCAAAACTACCACCGGACGTGATCACAAACTACCGACCTATCTCATTGCTCCCGCTATATAGCAAGCTGTTGGAGAAACATATCAATAAGCATCTCTCTTCTTTTGTTGAGATCTCCAACTGCCTTGACCACTCTCAGTCGGGATTCCGTCCCCGGTATAGTACGGAATCTGCTTTGGTTAAGGTTCTAGATGACATTAGATTGCAAGCAGATGGGGGTCGAGCAGTCATTCTTATACTGCTCGACCTATCCGCCGCCTTTGACACCATCTCGCATCAGATTCTTCTAGACAGATTGCTCACTATTGGCATTCAGGACACAGCCTTGGATTGGCTAACAGACTTCCTCAAGGGACCGACCCCAAACCGTTAACTTGGGCCCCTTTAAAGCTAAGACCACCTCAGTTACTAAGGGAGTCCTTCAGGGATCATGTCTTAGTCCCACCCTTTTTAATATTTATAGTGCCCCTTTGGGTGCTCTACTGAGGAAGATCGGGTTTATCCCGGTCTCCTACGCAGACGACACACAGCTGCTACTTGCCTACGATACCGATGCCCCCAATATCCACAAAATATTTTCTGAAGGCATGCTCTGTATTAAGGCATGGATGAATCAACATTTCCTCCAGCTTAATGCAAGCAAAACAGAAATTATGCTATTCACGGAGGCAGTTACCAGCTGGTCCCGAGTTGGTGGCCGGAAGAACTAGGTACGGCTCCAACCCCTAAACCGGTTGTAAAAACCTTGGGGTACTTGTTGATAACAAGCTAAATATGGAGGAGCACATAGCACTCACAAAACGGTCTTGCTTCCATGCCCTTGGCCTTCTACGGAAAGTCTTTAATTTTCTTCCCCTGACCACTCGTAAGACTCTTATACACGCACTAGTACTAAGTCGGTTGGACTTTAGCAATGCCCTTCTAATTTCTGATAAAGACTCTGCATTACAGGCCTTACAGGTGGTCCAAAATGCAGCAGCTCGCCTAGTCACGAACGCTCCTCGTCGCACTCCCTCCCTCCCTCTTCTTCATAAATTGCATTGGCTCCCTGTCCGCCAACGTATCTATTTCAAAATCTGCTGCTTAGTCTTCAAAGGTCTCTATCAGCTGGGCCCAACATATTTATCTAACAAACTGACGATATACACTCCCTCGCGTAAGCTCCGCTCAGAAGGCAAAGGCCTTTTAGTCATCCCCCGTTTCAAGAAAACCAAATGGGGAGGAAAATCGTTCTCCCACCTCGCGCCAAAAATGAGGAACCAGCTACCTAAGACACTTCGCCTAACCCACAACTACTACAGTTTCAGGAAGCAACTGAAGACATTCCTGTTCTAAGCAAGATGATCTTCACCTCCGTAGTCCTCAGCGCGGAGATACCCCATGTGGGGCGATTCATGCCCTTTATAAATCATCTAAATAAAAATAAAAATTTGGACTGCCAAGTACATTGAAGGTTCAAATGAAGCCTTCATGAACCCCTTTCTGTTGTCTGTCTTCATAATGATCGAGTCCTGTTTCTACTACTTTCCAAATCCTTGGGGAGCCTACACCCACAACCAAGAATGTCATATTCAAAAGAGGTTTCCTTTGACTGTATTAGTGAACACAAGTGGAGAGCCTCTGCACCCCTTCCCCCACAGTCAAGATATTTGCTGATTGTCAAAGTGAGACCTTCGAGCAGTGATCTGACCTCACCTTCACTTCACAGGTGTCCTTCTTGTGTATATTTGGCATATGGCCGCGCTTGGGTCTGTTGCACCAATCTTTGCATCAAGATTGTGAGGACAGTGGTCCTACTGCCCAACATTTTCCTACAAAGGGCCTGAGTCATAAAAGTAATTTGAGGCAAAATCCTTACTTTACTACTGCTAAATGCCTTTTATGAATGCCAAAAGTCGTAAAGTTAGGATTTTGTCTCAGATTACTTTTGTGAATCTGGCACAAAGTGGTTAATTTTTCTGCTACCAAAGCATGAGACCTACCATAATTACCCACAAGCACCTGCTCTGTGTACGGTCTGTGCTGCATGACTGGGTTGATGGACCCCAAAAGCCTGGACTGACATTCAGCAGTAGAGTGTCAGACTTCACATCTGTATTCACCCCTGGGACTATTTCTATGGCTTTTCAAGGCAGCTTGCTGGTTCCTTTGACTATTTCCAGTTTCTGCTGGTCCTGGCTTCTCTATTGCATGATTGCCAAACAGCCACAGTTGTCTCCATGCCTCTTTCCCGGATTTTAACTTTTCTTAATACTTGAAGTTCTGGAGGCAAGGTCTTCAAATGTGTACATTGTGAGCACTGCCAGTCAGTTGTAATAGTCCGTGATGAGTCTCACCCCCTGCTTCAAACCCCGCTCCTCTTTTCAGGTGAAGGCTTTCAGAGGATTGCCACTGGGATAAACAAAGCCCCTTTCTCCAGAAGAGCTCTGCACTAAGGCTGGCTGGAATGTAAATGACACTAGTGTAATGTGGGTAATGTCGCACTATGCTTGTTCGAAACTGCATCAATATGCAACGTCATGCAAGTGCTCACAGTTTACAGTAAACTTGCAGCACGTTAAAATAACCCCACACTGAAATTCACCCGTGCTGCAGAAAATGGCGCAAGGGTGCATTTTGAGCTAAAATATGGTGCTAAAAGTCATTGTTGCTTTCGCTTTTGTGCAGTTGTCTGAAATTGTGCATAATTGCACAAAAACAAATTGCGTGGATTTTACACATCCCTATGGAGAATTCTGTTCCTTGGGTGGGTTAGTGTTCAGTAACTGAGGGGGAAAGCAGCCTGCTACACTCCAGGAGAATCCTCAACTTGCAACTCTAGTTCCCAGCCTGCTGAAACCGTGCTCTTTTATAACCTGCAGTTGTCTATGGAGTTGTCTTCCAGATCTTAGTCGAGCAGAAGAACACGCATGGCTTCTTGCGATGGGCCATGTCCAGTGCCTTTTGTTGCAGCCTATAAGTAGGCCTGCGTCAGGACCCTTGCAGTGCACCAGAATACCACAGGGATCTCTGGAGAAGAGTTGCTCTGACTGTTCCGCCCCATCTCCTATGCACGCATTGGGCTCCCAGACCCCCTCACAAAATCCAATTGTAAGTCCCAACTCCTGAGAAGAGCTTCCGAGCCACTGGGGTTTTCAGCCTGGAGTTAGTATTTTCTAAATCTTCATGTACTCTAGAATCCACAACCGTGTCGGGATTCTACTATTATCACTTCTGATGCCACCTCTGGCAAGATAAGGGGGGCTTCTCTCAGCTGGTGCAGCCCTGCGGGTACTCCATTTTAATGGACATAGAACTAAATACAGTAAGTTAGCTATACATTGAAACTGGTGCATCAGAGTTGGATATCCCCAGGATGTTTAGAACTGACTACATCTGCAAGATGGGATTTAGTTCAGTGCATAGATCAGCATCTCACTTTTGTTGTTGTCCTTGACAAATGATGCATGCTTTCAATATCGCCCCACTCTATGGTCCTGGTGGGGTTTTTTGTGTTTTTTTTAGGCCATTTCAAATTCCAGATACTTTGATGCCATGTATTTAATTTTGAGTATTCCCCCCCCCCCCCCCCCCCCCCATCCACCGCCACCAGGGCATGTCAATTTAAAGAAAAGTTGTATTTTATCATCCAGCAAGAATAAGTTTCCATTTAAACATTCGCTTTACTAAACATTTTATAAACCTTTAAAGTCCAACTTTGATAACCGTCACACCAGGCATCATTTTCATACAGTCCTGGTTACTGCATAGATGGCTTCAAGAACTGGCTCAAGTTTGTAGTTCAGCTATTAATGGTTGACCTGATCCAAGCCAGTCCAGAAGATCCACTAGTTGGCTCACTTTGAGTGGGCAAAAAAGCCTGACACAACATACAAGTTCAGTAACAGCCCCCACCCCATTTGATCAACTAAACCTTTTGGAAAATTAAATTTCATGCAGCTATATAGATCAGAAACTGGCCTGTCAATTGTTTGTGGTGCACTATGTGTAAACTTGCCTCGGTGGGAAGTGCCTTTGCACCAATAGGTCTTTTTAGGTCTCGCTGAGCCAGCGCATGCGCTGCTCGGAGAGACATTTAGAAGGTGAGTTTTCAAACTGCTACTGGCTGGCCTAGCGCTTGCGTTCATGCGCGCAGGCCAGCCATCTGTCTTTTATTAGTAGCGGCCGTTCTCTTCTTGTTTACATGACCTCCAGAGATAGTTATCTATCGTCTCTCACACTGCTTGTGTGGTGGTCTCGTATTCAATTCTTTAAAAAATATCAGGTTTCACATGATGGCTAGAAGGCTTCCAGTCTCTTACACACACTTTCTCGAATCGCGCCATTCTTAAGACCGAGCCCAAAAGTGCTTTGGTCTCTCAGGCAGAATCATAAGTGATTTGGTGTCAGGCGCAGTGCCTACAGGTCGACTGGACTGATCTCCCAGAAGTGCATTGGTTCCTGACACAGAGCTTAGAAATAATTGTCCCCTCTGCCCCGGTCTCCCCTATTGCAAGCACCTCTATGTACTTTGCTTGTGCTCCTCTGTATTCTTTTTTTCCTCTTTATTTTACTGGGTTTCCCTAGAGGCCTGGAGCCTGTGCATTGTTTTAACATAGCGCAAACTTGGCCCAAGGGCATTAGGGCGCTTTACACGAGCATCGGATTGTAATTCAGTTTTAAGCGCGCGGTTTTAAAGGGACATAGTCAGCCCATTGAGTGTAATTGCCAGCTTGCTCCTGGATGCAGAGTCGTTTGTGTTGCAGTGCTAGCCTTCTCTGCATGCTAATGAGGCCGTGATGTCAGACAGTCGTTCTCCCTGTGCCGTGACAGTAGGGGTTTGCCGTGGCCAGAGTCTGCATGTTTCATTTCGATGCAAATCAGCGCCCATTGCTTGAATGAATGAATGAATGAATGAATTGAGTTTTATATAGTGCACATAGCTGCCCTGAGGCGTCCAAGCGCTAAGAATACCTACTGAGGCTTAGGTAGCTTAAGGGAGAAATGTCTTACCAACTACTAGTTGATGAACAGAAGCGTTTCAGCTGTTTGCGGAAAGAAATGAGGTCGGGGTTAGATCTTAAATGCTGGGGAAGGGCATTCTACAGCTTGGCCACATTATAGGAAAAGGAGCGTCCTCCCGATCTTGATTTCTTTATTTTCGGCACAATGGCCAGATTGGCAGAGATTGAGCGCAGCTGTCTGGTAGGATGATAAGGTGTGATAAGGGGAAGATTAATTGCTGGGCCTAAAGACCAGAAGGCCTGATGTGCAATACAAAGCGATTTGAAATTAACTCTTTCCCTAACGGGAAGCCAGTGCAGTCTCCTTAGGCCGGACTTTACTGAAGATCTACGGGGGATTTGTAAGAGAGTCTGTGCGGCGCAATTCTGTATCAACTGCAGCTTGCACAGAGTGAAGTCAGGAGCTCCCAGATATAAGGCATTCCCGAAATCCAACCGTGATTGGATCAGGCCCAAGACCATGGTCTTCCTTGCTTCGAAGGGGAGTAGAGGGAGGATCTTTCTGATGACTCTAAGGATGGCGAAACAGACGGCAGATATTCTTATTGCCTGCTGGTCAAATGACAGGGACCTATCCAGCCAGACACCAAGGCTCTTAATGGTATCTTTAGGTGCAGGGGCAGGTCCTAAGCTGGGTGGCCAAAGAGTATCGATAGAAGATGGTGCGAGACGACCTAGGAGCATAAGCTCAGTCTTGTCTCCGTTAAGTTTGAGACAAGACTTGGTCATCCAGTTCTTAACCATCTCCAGGCAGCCAGCAAGATCCACACACGCTGAGGATCCCCCTTCCTGTGCCAGAGAGACCACTAGCTGAGTATCTTCCGCGTAGGTAATGATCTTGATACCATACAGACGGACGATCTCAGCCAGTGGCCTCATGTAGACGTTAAATAACGTCGGGCTCAACGATGATCCCTGCGGAACTCCACATCCCAGAGGCTTACTGGAGGAGGTAACATTGCCCTCGTATACTGGAAAGATCTATCATTCAGGTAGGACCTGAGCCACTCCAGGGCCCTGTCAGATATTCCGGTGTCCAGGAGACGCTGCAAGAGGATATCGTGGTTAACGGTATCAAATGCAGCGCTCAGGTCAAGGAGGATGACTGCCACCGATCCTCCCCGATCTAAGATCCTCCTGAACTCCTCTGTGACAGCCAGTAGTGCAGTCTCGGTCCCATGCTTGGGGCGAAAGCCTGTCTGGGAGGAATCGAGCAGCTGGTTTTGTTCGAGGAAGGTTGTTAATTGGCCGTTTATGTATTTCTCCAATCAATAATCCCCAGGGTTGTTGAGCGAAACGCAAATCCCCCTTTTAAGCGGGTGCACATGTGGCTATTTGAAATTGTTGACAACGCAGCAACAATCAAAACAGATTGCTTTAAGGGCGCTAATTATTCAAGAACGCTGATGCTCTTGGTAGTTGCCCAAAAAGTTAGCACACTTTCCATCACAGGTTACTGCTTTATATTAAACGTGTGTTTCCTGTATTGCCGATGCATCTGCACAGCTGAGTTACGCAAGCAAAATGGCTGCTGCCCTACAGAGGGGTCTTAGCGGTGTGGAAAACCTCTGCAGCCCGTCAATGTTACACTGACATGCTCGCCCCTGGCAGGCTATAACGATGGAGCGTATGTCTGCCATTCTTACAGACACTAAGAAGAGTTTTGACTTTATTTGGGCTCCTCTGGTTCAATTCCTCTCTTCGAGACTTCCACTTTTCTCCTGCCCCACCCACACAAGGGCACTCCATCTCTTTCAAATTAGACGTCTCCAGACCTCATTGTCACCTCACAAACCCCCGCGAAATATCATAGGCTCTCGCCATCCATTTGCTTATCCTGAGCCTTCCTTCCAATTATGTAAACTATTAGTATTCCTCTCACGCATGTTAATTGTTTTCATTTATCCCTTGTTTAGGATGTTTTGGTGTTATTATTTTAATGGGCAACTGACATGTTTGAATGTTCTCTACTGGACAGATGATGTTGCATTTATTTACTGCTATGCAATGGTTTCCTATATTACTAGGTACTGAGAGCGACTCGCTGTGAATCTGAACCTTTCATTAGCTCCATGTAGGTACAGAGGGTCCTCATCCATTGTAACATTGTCATACTGCTTACTTGTCCTTTAAAAACTCAATAAAGAAAGTTTGAGGAAAAGTAGTTTCACACAGAATGAAAGGAAATTGAGAAAATCTATTTATAGCCCCAGGCCTTCAGCATCCCTAAAAACAAATAGGCATTGCCCCTTAAAAAAAACGTAATCCTACATGGGGCCTCTACTCCTAACTTCAGGCCATCCAACAACAAATGTACAAAAAGAAACAAGCGTTGGCATAGCCAATAGCTCTCGCCTTTGGGACCTTATAAGTGTTTAGTTATGCAGCACAATATCCTTGGTGCAACAACAACATCAACTGTTGCTGGCTAAACACTTATAAGGTCCCAAAGGCGAGACCTATTGACTATGCCAAGGCTTGTTTGTTGTTGTCCTTCTCCCTATCTTTAGGTCGAGGACCGTAGGCTGCGCTTGCGCAGTTCGGTCTAAAGATTTAATGTTTCTTAGTACGGGGCATTAACCCGCCCCTCTTCTCCATTGGATGGCCTCGTAAATGCTGGCCAGCCATTGGAGGAGAGGGGCGTCACTCCCTTTAAGCCCCATCTTTTCCTGATTCGGGGCGTGTTTTTTAGGTTCTTTCTCTCTGTGACGTCTTCAGTCACTCAAACCTAAAAAACACGCCCCCAGTCTGAAATGGACGGGGCTTACATCATCTCTTTATTCATCGGAGCCGAACCAACACCCACGCTCGCTTCCTTTCCCCGTGCCCCGCTCGCTTCCTGCTCCTCCTCGCGCCCTGGACGAGGCAGCGCCGGGGTATAGGAGTCCGCAGCCTGCACCATGCAAAGGAAGTCCAGTGTCCTTCTCTGCTTCGCCCTGCTCTGGGTGCTGGGCATCGCCTACTATATGTACTCGGGGGTCGCGAGCAGCAGCGGTGGCAGCAACAAGGTAATTACCTCCCCCTCCTGCCCTTCTCTTTTCTGTTCGCCACCACCCGCTGCCTCTCCGGCGGCCCTCGGCCCCATGCTCCGCAGCTCCCGTTATCATTGTGCAATCCTACTGCTGGCTGCACACCGAGCCGCAGCCCGCTCTCCCCCCGTTCATTGCTCACAGACTCCCTCCTGCAGCCATGATTCACAGCAGTGCTGTCGGCGACACTGTGATCACCCGGTGCCTCCCGCGCCGGCCTGCGGAGCTACGGGGCAGAAACTAGGAGTATCTGTCGCTGTTCGGCACACAGAGTGCTCCCCGGCATGCACCAAGCTAACCCCCTCACATTCCACTCTTATTTTGCATTGTCCATAGTAATGTTATTATTTCGTGGTTGATGTGTCACTTGCATTATGTGCGATCAGCTCTTCAGCAGTTTGTGTTACTGTTATTTGCTAGTGGTGCTTTGATCTTTATTTGAGTCGACCTCTCTCTTTTACAAGCAAAGGCTCTTTACCATAAACTGTTTCACAGCATTTGTCAGATGGCATCCCGCATTAACTCTCTGGTTTTTTGGATATAGGCTTTTGCAGGTTGCACACTGCAGTGGTACTGTTTTGGATTTTGTTGTGTGTTTTGCTGTAATCCCTTTTGTATAGCCTGTGCATCCTCTGTAATGCATTTAGCTTGCTCTGTGGTTCGTAGTGCAGCTCTCTTGATACTATGGTAATTCTCGATGCAACAATACTAGCTGTGCTCCGAAGGTGTGCACACGCTGGAATGGATCGAAAAGCAAATATATTCATAAAGCGCTGCGGTCACCCCAAAAAGTAGATTGGCGATTTAATTAGACCAGCTTAATGGCAACGTACAGACCCCAACTTCTGCCCATTACATTAGTCTACAACTATTGTCGTGCCCCTTATTGTGTTTTGTGATACCCCTGCCTTTTGAAATCATGGTCAGTTGCTACTTTCCTATGTTAAACATTCTGACACATTTTTTTAGTCTATACTTCTCACCCGGTTTGGGTTTCGGATTCTATGGTGTTTAGCAGGAGGTACAGTTGATCTTTAAAACACTCCATGGACAGCATGCTTCATGTTAAAGTGACAGACCAGGAAAATTAAATTTTACCCCAGTGACTGTAAAACGTGGGCTAGTCCCTCCAAGCGCGAAGCATTTTGGAGGCTGCGGACGCTTCCCTGAGGTGCGACAGCCTCCGATTCTGTGCTGGGATTGGCGGGTGGCTCGCTGTCTGTGCCACCGGTGACCTGATATCCGTGCGTTCTACAACCGCCCGGCAGCTGAACTGCCAGCGCCCTCTGGGCTAGCGAAGAGACAACGCTAATCGGTCCGACCGGCTCAGTGGGTCTTTGTTCCGGGTGGCACTGGGGCCACGATTGCTGTCACCTCATGGGAAAGGGGGCGTGTGAAGCAGACAGCCTTTTGCCGGTTGATCATTCCCTGCCCAACTGGAAATAGCCACGTCCCAGTCAAGCTGCGAGGAGCAGGAGTAGTGGGTGAAGAAGAAAGGAAAAGGCAGAAGATGGGACTTAGGCTTTCCACCACTTTTTCCAGGAATCTTTTCTGCTTCCTTTTGCGGGCCCTGCGTGGCTTGTTGGTTTCTTTGAGATCATTTAAAGAGAGTTGCCCGCTATCCAACATGTCTGGAATCCATCTGATTCTTAAACGTCTTTCTGGCTCTCGGATCTGTTTCCCATTAAAATGCCCCTAGCATGTATGTCGGTGTTTGGACTAAACTAACTTCTCTCCTGGTTCACTGATGCTTAACTTTGCAGATTACAAGCATGTTGGCTTCCAATGTTAGTGCTTTGAATTTAAAGTAATGTTGTATTTTAACTAAACTGTCTTTGATTAATAAAAAAACAAAAGAAAGTTAAATAATCTCTGGCCCTCCGTAGAAGCACCTATGCCCGTTTTCTGTGCCTCTGTTCCCTCCTGCTTGTGATCTGGTTTTTCGTGCCTCTGTTCCCTCCTGCTTTTGATCTGGTTTTTCGTGCCTCTGTTCCCTCCTGCTTTTGATCTGGATTTTCGTGCCTCTGTTCCCTCCTGCTTGTGATCCGGTTTTTCGTGCCTCTGTTCCCTCCTGCTAGTGATCCGGTTTTTCGTGCCTCTGTCCCCTCCTGCTTGTGATATGGTTTTTTCGTGCCTCTGTTCCCTCCTGCTTGTGGTCTGGTTTTTTCGTGCCTCTGTTCCCTCCTGTTTGTGATCCGGTTGTATGTGGCTCTGTCTATGTGTGGCTCTGTCTATGTGTGTGTGTGTGGCTCTGTGTGTGTGGCTCTGTGTGTGTGGCTCCTTGTGTGTGTGGCTCTCTGTGTGTGTGTTGGTCTGTGTGTGTGGCTCCGTGTGTGTGTGTGTGTGTGGCTCTGTGTGTGTGTATGTGGCTCTGTGTGTTTGGCTCCTTGTGTGTGTGTGTGGCTAACTTTTTTTGTAGGTGGCTCTGTTTGTGTGAGGGTGGCTCTGTGTAGGTGGCTCTATGTGAATGACTCTGTGTGGGTGGCTCTGTGTGGGTGGCTCTGTATGTGTGTGTGGGTGGCTTTGTGTGTGTGGCTCTGTGTGGGTGTAAATGCAATAGATCATGCATTTGTGAACGAGTAAGCTATTGGCATTGTAAATGACAATGCCATTTATTTAACGATTAAGCTATTGGCAATGTAAATGACAATGCCATTTATTTATGATTTAAAAAAAAATAAAAAAATAAAAAAATTCATGAGCAATGCCAATAGCACTACCTTTTAATAATGCAGAGACCATTGCATTTTAAGTGCTTGTTGTCTCTTCTGCTAAGCACGAAAACTTGCTGTTTACCCAATTCACTAACATCTAAATGCTGCCATATCTATTTCTCCATTTGCCTGTTTCTGACTCTTTTGCCTATCTCCAGATCACTCACTTTTGCCCTCTCCCCCGCTTTCTTTCTTCACTGGTTTGCAGTTACATGTCCTTTCTCGGCAATCCTGTGGTTTAGTTTTCTGCCACTTAACTGCATATTTAATTTGCCTAATATTGTACCTTTTTATTCTCATTGCCTCTTTTCCACTTCGCTTCCTGTTCTCTGCCTCCGTAACCCTGCCCCTTTCACCCTTCCATATGATAATTTTTCAACGCATTGTCACCTATCTCCCTTTATCTCCTCTGCTTTCTCCATTGCTATGTTTCCATCTCTTCAGTTTTCTCCATCTCTTTTTCTCTTACTAACCTCCTCCCTTCCTAGTCTTCCTACTTGACACATTCTGTAGCGTGCACACCATGCACACACTTGACACATTCTATAGCGTGCACACCATTCACACACTTGAGACATTCTGTAGCGTGCACATCAATTTAGTGCATCCCAAGACATGGCTTGGTAGTTGGGCTGGACTGTTCCCATGAGGCACAGGGTCAAGGCTGATTTGCATATAGGGTGAGGACGTGCCGTCCTAGAGGCGCCGGACCGAGCGCTCTAGCCTTGCGGCCCTCCTCCACCCGCCCTACTTAAGGCTGATCTTCTTCTGGCCTGCTAGAACTCTTACTGGACAAACAGCTTGGCTGAGACCCTGACGCTGCAACACTTCGCTGCATAGCGCTGCACGCTTTTAACTTACCGCATTTTGCTATTTGTGTTTATTTTTCTTTTACTTGTACCCTGATTTTAATAGGGACTCCTGGCCCCCACTTGCACATAATTGGCTCCCGCACCGCTACTTAGCGGGTTTGGGTTCCGTGGGCTTCCTAGCTCGCCGGTAATTGCATAGGCGCCATCTTGGGTGAGGACGTGCCGTCCTAGAGGCGCCGGACCGAGCGCTCTAGCCTTGCGGCCCTCCTCCGCCCGCCCTACTTAAGGCTGATCTTCTTCTGGCCTGCTAGAACTCTTACTGGACAAACAGCGTGGCTGAGACCCTGACGCTGCAACACTTCGCTGCATAGCGCTGCACGCTTTTAACTTACCGCATTTTGCTATTTGTGTTTATTTTTCTTTTACTTGTACCCTGATTTTAATAGGGACTCCTGGCCCCCACTTGCACATAATTGGCTCCCGCACCGCTACTTAGCGGGTTTGGGTTCCGTGGGCTTCCTAGCTCGCCGGTAATTGCATAGGCGCCATCTTGGGTGAGGACGTGCCGTCCTAGAGGCGCCGGACCGAGCGCTCTAGCCTTGCGGCCCTCCTCCGCCCGCCCTACTTAAGCTCTGCCCTTGCGCGCAGCGGTGACGCGCAGCGGGTCGCGCCTTCTCTGCGCCTGAGTCGCGCCAAAATCCTGCCCGTCTGCGCCCGTCAGCGCTGAGGAAGCGCTAGGGCAGGGCTCTGCTCCTGGTCGGTACGTGTATTTGTATTACTTTAGCACTATTCCAGCCATGTACTCTAGAACCGAACTATTTCATCTTCGTTCTACCTCTGCCCCTTGCTCGGATCATTCTCTTCATACTTTGTGCGGCCCTTATATATGTCCCGACTGTGCTTTTACGTTTCCTACACCTACCCCTATTTCTACTCTTTGCCCTGCCCTTCGTGTGTCATCAGAGCCTACTACTTTTAAGATCTATCATCTTAATGTTAGATCCTTGGTCAAGCACCATCTTGATGTCCATGATTTACTCGATGAGGCCCCTGACATTCTCTTTATGTCGGAAACTTGGCTCCATAACGACGCTTCTGTCGCCATCAATTTAGCACTCCCCCCAGAGTATACCATTTATACTCTTAATCGTGACTCCAGAGGGGGTGGCATCGCTGCCGCTATCAAAACTAGGTATCCATGTACTTGGAAGGCCATGGATATCGCTGGATGCGAAAGTGCCTATGTCTCAGTTTCTGTCAATCCGCACTTTACTTTTTCAGGCTTACTCATTTACCGGCCTCCGGGCCCCGATGCTGCCTTCAGGGCCGCCCTTCCCGATGTAGTTAGCTCTCTGGTCCTGAAAACTGCTAATTTCAATATAATCGGGGATCTCAACTTGCATTTTGACTCTCCTTGTCCTTCGGTGGCCAGTAGCACTTGTGCTGATTTGGAGGCTCTCCAACTCTTTCAATTAGTGCAACATGGTACACACATTGGTGGTCATATCCTAGATCCTTTTTTTACTTCCCTTACATCGGCCAAAGTCTTGCCCCCTAGACCCATGGCCTGGACTGACCATCACCTAATTGAATGCCACCTTCTTCTTGAAGATCCTCCTGTAGTTGCCTCCACTCCTGCCATTCTCAGGCGCCCTTGGAAAAAGTTGAAACTCAATGATTTTCATCAGCTGTTAGGCGAGGTCCCTTTGGCCCCTTTTACAGATGCGGAATCCGGCTACAATCTTTACTGCAGTTGGCTCACCAATGCGTTGGACAAGCTTATTCCTCTTTCCCTGACTAAACAACAGCGCATCCATTCCAGTCCCTGGTATGATGACGCTCTTCGGCTACTAAAAAAATCTTGTAAACAAGCCGAAAGATTCTGGCGCAAGTCTTATGACCCGGTCAGGAAAGCTTTGTACCGCGCCACCATCAAGAAATATCACAGAGCCATCTGTAGGGCCCGGGCCTCTTATTTTTCTCATGAGTTCAGGGCTAGCACCAACCCTAGTAAACTTGTTTTCAAAGCATTGAAAGATCTTGCCACCTGTAGAACTTCTACTACCGCAATCTGTTCTCCCTCCCACTGCGAGGATTTGGCTGTCTTTTTTATTAATAAAGTGGAAGGTATTTATCGAGCTTTTCCCAGTCCTACGGGCTCTCAGCAGTGTATCACAGCCACTCCTAAAACCTCCATTTCGCTATCCCATCTTCCGGAGCTTTCTATGGAGGAGTTCGACAAACTTGTTATCAGAGTGAATTCAGGCTCCCCGAAAGATCCCTTGCGGCCCTCTCAATTCAGAGAATCTTCCTCTTTTTGCTTTCCCCCACTTTGTAAGCTTATTAATTTGTCTCTGTCCTCGGGCTCAGTACCTTGTGCCTGGAAACAAGCGCAGGTAATTCCTATTCTGAAAAAACCTGCTCTAGACCCCAAAAAAGCTGAAAACTATCGTCCCATTTCTCTCCTCCCGTGGGCTGCTAAACTGACTGAGGCTCATGTTAATACCATTCTAGCAAACCATCTCCATTCTGCGAACATTTTAGATCCTACGCAGAATGGTTTTAGGCCCGGTCACAGCACAGAGACTGCGCTCCTGTATATGGCTAAACATCTTCGCATGTTGGAGGATTCGGGTCACACGGCGGCACTTGTGCTTCTCGATCTAAGTGCCGCCTTCGACACTGTCTCCCATGACATTTTACTCCAACGTCTGGTTGAGGCTGGGGTGGATAAGTTGGCTCTTGAATGGTTCAGATCTTTTCTATCTGATCGCTCCTTCAGGGTCATCACTCCCCCCTTCGAATCTAAACCACATGCGATTGCCCAGGGAGTTCCACAGGGATCGGCTCTAAGCCCCACCTTATTTAATCTTTATGTTCAGCCGCTAGCTGATGTCGCCATGAGTGGGAACCTCTCCATCGTGTCCTACGCAGACGACACTCAGCTGGCGGTTGCGATTAGTGGGGCTTCCGACCTTGAGGCAGCTAAGTTCCGTGAGGGACTTATATCCGTGGCCCACTGGATGAATGACAATTTCCTGCAATTGAACGCTAAGAAAACCGAGGTGCTCATTGTGGGGAAACAAACTCACCTGTGGGGCGATAGCTGGTGGCCTCATGAGCTCGGCCCCACCCCTATCCCCGTTACTGAAGTTAAAAATCTTGGGGTGTGGTTTGACTCCCAATTGAGCTTCTCCATCCATACTAAAAAGACTGCTGCATCTTGCTTTGGGATCTTGCGTCAACTTCGGTCTACCTTTAAATACTTTGACGCTCCCACCCGTCAACTTATTGTGCAAGCCATGATCATGTCTAAATTAGATTATGCTAGCTCTCTTTTTCTTGGAGTCAATCAGGCCGAGCTCTCTCGTCTTCAACGCGTCCAGAACGCGCCGCCAGGGCTCTGGTTGGCTTGCCCAAATTTTGCTCCGCTAGGAAAACCATTTACAATCTCCATTGGCTCCCGGTGGCACAGAGAATAAAGTTTAAATCTTTGATTTTGACTTTCAAAATCCTTAAACTTTCTTCCCCTCAGATTCTGCAGCAACTTATATCTCCCTATGTCCCAGCTCGCTCTCTGAGGTCCTCTGCTCTTCATCTTGCCACAGTTCCTCGTTTTAAGAAATCTAGGATTGGCGGACGCTCCTTCCGAGTCCTTGCCGCCAAGCTATGGAACTCCTTGCCTGTCCATATTCGTGACATCGAGGGGCTCCTTGCTTTCAGGAAGGCTGTCAAAACCTTCCTTTTCCCTTAGCACCTTAGTTCTGCTGTTGTTGTGTTGTGTTTTATCCCTCTGTCCGGTTTTTATGTTCTGTTCTAGCACCAGGACGCCCCTTTGCTGGGGCATCTGCGCGCTTTATAAATCCGGATAACATAACATAACATTGTCTGACCTAGGGTGGTGTGGAGTGCAAAACAACGATGGATAGGCCCAGATCTTTGTACTTTGTAAGACATTGTTCTGCATTCTGTCCATCAACTGTGTTTTTTGCAATTTTCACCCCGAGTGGGCTTGGTATGCTCAGACGTGAGTCCCAGGCTCTCCACATCACTGGAGTCAGGCTATCCAGGCTGAAGAAGGCTGATAGCCAGAAACCGGTCCTTGAATGCTTGATTCCGGTCTAGGAAAGACATGGCTTGGTAGTTCGGGCTGGACTGTGAGGCACAGGGTCAAGGCTGATTTGCATATAGCCATTGTCTGACCTAGGGTGGTGTGGAGTGCAAAAAAATGATGGATTTAGTCCCAGATCTTTGTACTGGGGTGAATGTAAGACATTGTTCTGCATTCTATCCATCAACTGTTTTTTTTGCAATTTTCACCCCGGATGTGGGCTGGGTATGCTTAGACGGGAGTCCCAGGCTCTCCACATCACTGGAGTCAAGCTATCCAGGCTGAAGAAGGCTGATAGCCAGAAACCGGTCCTTGGATGCTTGATTCCGGTCTAGGAAAGACATGGCTGGGTAGTTCGGGCTGGACTGTTCCCATGAGGCACAGGGTCAAGGCTGATTTGCATATAGCCATTGTAAATGTAAATGTAAATGTAGTTGAGCTTATATAGTGCACAGCTACCCGCAGTGGGTTTCCCGGCGCTTGCTTAGGGAACCCGTCCTGGTATTCCCCTATGAGATAACCCCGGCAGGGTATCCACAAGGTGAAAGCCAGGCATCCCGCCGCGAGGGGCCGTTGTCTGACCTAGGGTGGTGTGGAGTGCAAAAAAACGATGGATTTAGGCCCAGATCTTTGTACTGGGGTGAATGTAAGACATTGTTCTGCATTCTGTCCATCAACTGTGTTTTTTGCAATTTTTTCCCCGAGTGGGCTGGGTATGCTCAGACGTGAGTCCCAGGCTCTCCACATCACTGGAGTCAAGCTATCCAGGCTGAAGAAGGCTGATAGCCAGAAACCGGTCCTTGGATGCTTGATTCGGGTCTAGGAAAGACATGGCTTGGTAGTTCGGGCTGGACTGTTCCCATGAGG